>NC_052677.1:10537505-10815161 GCF_016802725.1 Solenopsis invicta | reverse complement strand
AGAGTCATGCCTCGTGCCCACAGGACGCGGCAAGGCTTGCCGCGCGGCAGAAGTTGGCTGAGGAATATTTCGATAGCCAATCAACGTCTCGTTCGCCTGGATGTAATTTCCGCCTCGCGGCAAAAGTTGGATCGAGTTCAACTTCATGATTGGCTACCATGCAAACTTCCGCCGCGCGGCAAGCCTTGCCGCGTCCTGTGGGCACGAGGCATCAGACTGTGTCGAGTGTGTTAACTTGTGTCTTCTAAAAGGAAAACAGCCTTCATTGGTCAACGCCTAGTAAATTTGCTCACTTTTGTAATTTTCACTCTAGTTATATGATACAAAGGCTGCGTTCCGATATACACTGCAAGTACTGAAAATCTATAGTTCATGTTACGTATACTATAGATTTTCAGTACTGGCAGTGAATTTCGGAACGCAGCCACAATCGACTCCCAGATTCCGCTGAAAGTTCCTCTCGCCGTCGCCGTGCATTTATTCATTACGTAATTATTATATTATTACTTTGTCGTATTATTGTTGATCTACTGTTATTTAAATTGCTGCATTAGACCGTGGTGATGTGTTGTGAATTGCTTGCACGTTTACTTGTCTATTGTTCTCTACACCAATTTTATTTGCATCATTTTATGTGCAGGTTAGGTCACGCAGAATTGGCGCCAAAACTCGGGCTTACGTTCCAATCGTTGAATTCGTCATGACGTTTTAATTCTTTAAATTTATGACTATTTATGACTGAACTTGATACTGAAACGACTCATAAGCTGTAGTGTTAAAAATTAGAAAAACATCCAGTGGTTCCGAGCACCCATCAAACGACGATGGTCCGACGAAAATCCTCACCAAGGTTATTGTCTTGTTTATGTTTAATTTTCTTCTGCTCTACAAATTTACTACAATTATTTTATTTATTGGTTAATTATAGCCATGTCAAAATAATAATCTTTATGCCGATAATACTGCCATTCAGTTATATATCGTATTTCTCTGTAATTTATGTGATAATCTAATAAGATTACATTGTTCATAATCATTTATTAATTAGTGTATTTATTGTATCATTAATGTTTTCTTTGATCTTATTCCTATGTAATTATGAAATATATTTCAGATCCAGACCTGAGGGACCAAGAAAAGACAAGGTAAACAACATTGGTAAATCAAATGTTATATCATTTAAATTTTAAATTTATATAATTTAATAAAAATTAAATATTATACATTAATCATATATGTGTTAAATTTTATAAATGACATAAATCACATGCCATAAGTTTTTGTACACTGTAATAGACTTAAGAGGACATATTCGCTTGGATGAATCAAAACGAAATATAACTTCGTGAAATTTTTGTGAAAAATAAAAAAAGATAGAGAAGTTGGGTTTGTTTCATTGTAAATATTGTTTTTCTTTCTTTATCATTTAAATTTTATTAGTTTATTAGTTGCAAAAAACATAACAAAAAATTCTACTTCAAATTTTTAGATCTGAGAAAAGTGTGTAAAGTTACAAGTCAGCTTCAAAACATAATGGTCATGTGATTATAAAATAATATTTTAAAAGAAGATACGTTTAAAATTTTACAATCAGCTATGAAAACATTAAAAGTTTCACATTTACATTGAATCGTCTACTGCAGGGCCATAAAAGTTTTTTTGCTGAAGAAGTTGCTCTAGGCTTGTCTCCGACAAAGACTTGCTATTAGTAAATATAATAGAAAACAAAGTAACGAGAGACCTTTTTTTATATCTGTGGAAATCTGAAAAATTTTGTTGTAGTTGTACCTACTCGAAAATAATTTTGACAGTAATTTTTATGTTTTGTTGGATTAATATGTAATCTTACAAAAATATTTTTAAGATATCAAATTTTAAAAATGGGTAAAAAATCAATTTTTTAAATTCTAAGTAAATATGTCCTTTCAATAAGTTTATTAAACTGTTGTTATAATATATAATTTTTGATAATTATTCTTCAGACAACTGTGGTAGTGCACAAAAGACAAAGGAAAAATCGAGTATTAAAGGAAATTAAACGTTTAAGAAGAACCACAGGCTTTCTCATTCCTAAACTTCCCTTTGCACGTTTAGTCAGAGAAATTATCCTCGACTTATTTCCCAGACAGGAAATTCTCAGGTAAATAATATCATCTTATAACCTTATAAATTCACAGATTTTCTGTTAGCATCATTAATGCATTCATTTGTAAGATTACGTATGATTGCACAATTAATAAAAAATGATTTTATTTGAAAGAGAAAGTACTTCATATATAAAATATGAAATACAAATTAATGTTTTATTATATAAATTCAGTAAACTATGTAGTTTTTTAATTATTAGAATATTTATATGTAGAATAAAAAAAATTATGTAAGCAAAAATGGGTCTCAATGAGATCTTCGCAGCATTCTCTCAATACAGAATTCATAAAAATTAATTGCAGAATACAAGCCACTGCTCTCGAAGCCTTACAAGAAGCATCAGAGATGTACATCGTGCAATTCTTCGAAGATACAGTATTGCTAGCGATGCACGCTAAACGGGTCACTGTTATGCGAAATGATATGATTCTAATGCGCAGGCTAAGGGGCCGCGACGATATCATCAACAGATAAGAATTTCATTTTATGTAAGTGATAAAGGAATGTTTTAAATATCATAAAACATGCTTTTAAAATTATTTTTTTTTAAATTAAAAGAAAGTTTTTTTTCTGGGCTTAAGAAATGGACAGTAAAAGATATTTATTACTCTTTTATAAAATATTAATTCAGATTTGTGAAAAGAGAATTTTTTATAAAACTGTGTCGATGTTATTACAGATAGGAATCTCTTATATTTAATCATTAATTTAACATATATACTTTAAATATAAAATATAGAATATGTTATTTTTCAATTGTGATTCAGGGATACGTGACAAAACAATAATCTCGTTGTACTTTACAAGATAATCACAAGTTAAACAAAATCTAAACGAATTGGAAAAAGTGTACGTAACTTTAAGACTTACACAAATTGGTGATGTCGAAATGTATCATATGAATATTTACTTAGGTATAGAAATTTGATGTGCCTTTACATTTAATCAATTATAAATTCATTAAATTTAAATATTTTTTCGTGATTTAAAAATTTTGAAGTACTACTTTAACATTGTAAAAAAAATACGTATTTTTATAACTTTTTATAAATATGTATTATTTTTTTAACTAAAAGAATAACGAACAAAAAATAATTTTTTCATGCACCTTTTTCCTGGGAGTATTGAGGAAAGCTGAAGATAAGATAGGATTTTGTTTCGCTAAATAACATTTATTTCTGCGAAACATTTCAAACATTTCGATAAAATTCGTAACTTTACGAAACTTTGGTAAAATATACAGTTTTGCGAATCTCTTAAACTACGAATATCGAAGCGTTGCCATTTCGACTCCCGGCGAGAGTGTCGGCAATTGGTACGATAAAAACAGTGTTAAATAGTAAAATATCACGCGACCTGGAAAACAGTCACGGCTATGTATCAGGTGTTCGGTTTTGAGCGCGGATTTTTACATAACGACATTCCTTATTAAAAGTTGACACAATTCTATTTTCCTCGATAAAAATATACACGAATAATTCATGATTGATGAAAAATGTATGGATTTTAGGATAAAAAAAAATAGAAATCCTGTAAATTTTTTGGTTAATTTTAGAAGCATTTCATTTCTCTTGATTTGAAATATAATCATCAAGACATTTAACTTTAAGATTCTAGGTGCTATAAAGATCGTACTTTGACATACATTGTCACTGAAAATCTATAGTCACATTATATACTTTAGATTTTTAATACTGATAATATATATCAAAATACGACCAAAAAAGAACGTTATGTTTATGTAGTAATAGTAGTATAATAATAAACGAGTGGAACTGTATCAGTTTGACATCATGTAGCTGTAAAACGTTCCTCCCTAACTAAAACCGTTTTTTTTTTTTTTTAGATTTAATACAGAAAGCCTGATTTCTAAATTTACACAGCTCCCAGGTTTTTTTTAGGCTTGACGTAGTTGCAAGTTTTTTAGTTTCTTGGGCTTGATAATATAGTGTCTCAAATTTCCTTGGCATAGGCTCCAAAAAATATATGTAAGGTCTTATACATATATCTTGTAAGGCAAAAATACTCTCGGTGGTTTATCGTTACCTTCCGTGGACGAAAAGTGGTGATCGATTTAAAAAATCTGTGTGGATTTGAACCTGATCTTCGGCGCAAAGAGCAGATGTGCAACTCCTTACGCCACACTCATCATTTGCGTTTATTTAAATATTACAAGAAAAAATTAATTTTTTAACTTTAATATATTGTCTCAACATTCAAGAAGGGACATTGTCGAACCGCGCAATACCGAACATCTTATACAGTAAAAGTGTATAAAGTGTTTTCGGTGTTAGCTGCAATAAGAACAACCATAATTCGTAGCCATTCGAGCCACATGCGTCTTTGAACGCGGTCTAAGAGAAAATAACTTCCTAAAAAAATAGTATTACAAATAACGACTTAGCCGCCTTAACTTCTCGATTCGTTCGTTTTTCTACATATACAATATACATATATGTATACAATACAATTCAACGAGAGAAATACAATACAAAAAGGCACCTGGAAAAGCAGGCTATTCGCGTAAACACGCACATCCCGAGTCAAGTCTCGGGGCTTCTACGAAGACACTTGTCGCATCTTTAGGCACAACATTTCGCTATATACTTTCATGCTGCCTGTCACTGTACACGAAGCGGATCACGAAGTTCAGATTATACTTTTGCATTGCGAAATTAAATACACAGAATTTAAAAATCACCGAGACTGTTGAAAATGTTCATAACTTTCATAAGCAACGATCTAAAAGATTCTTTTTCAAACAATATTTAAAGATATTTCAATAATTTGCTGAGCCGAATTTCTTTTAGATGTTTTTTTAAATACGACCTTTTGATTTTTAAGTCTATGACTTCGATAATTTAATTGTAAAGAATTAACAAATCTTAATACTCAAACTTTTTACAAATGTTTTCTATCATCTCATTCTCAGAGCGTATAAAATTTTTTGAGAGATCCTAAAATCAAAACAATCTTTCTAAAAACTTTTAAACACTTTTTAGAAAATAAAATTTTTCAGGTGATCATAAAATATATTTCACAACTATAGCATCTTTTAGACTTGGACTTATTTGACGCGCTTCGATTCGATCAGCTTGCGGAATTAAATAACAAGAAGTCTCATTGCTTCACTTTTTCATGAACGCCCGCACTTTATTCACGCACTTGTCCATGAAGTTCCGCTTGCGTTTAGGTTCCGCGCCCGCTGGCAGCGATAATAATGAGCCTGGACCCTTTTTCGCGCGGGCTCTGTGCCCGCTGTATTCGTTTGACGAGACGCTCCCGTCGGAGTCCAATCCCGCACCACAGCTTCTTGATGCCTTCAGCAGCATCGTCGATTTATCGTTGTCGTCGTAATCGTCATTCTGCGTTAATCTTTCCTGCGCTGTCTTCTTGATCCTTTGCTCCTCTAGCAGATGCTCTTGATCTGCACACTGTCTGTTGGAACACGTCGAAGATTGTTCTTCCGAACTGGAACGTCGGCTTGGCTTCGGAGGACGCGTCGGCGGAGTCTCTTTGTCATTTTCATCCTTATTCAAGGATGTTCGCATATCTTCTATCTCGGATTTGAATTCGATAACGTCAGGCATTTTCGGCTTTGTTCTGGGAACAGGTCTAGGTTCATCCTTTGATTCGACAGTTTGGGCATTAAATTCCTTTCGATTCTCTTCTAAAGCAGGGATGACTCTATCCTCTTCTGAGCTCGTTGAAGGGCATTCTCGACTTTCGTCGCATTGTACTTTGTCCTGCTCTTCACCATTCTTCGCATCTTCGTCCAACAGACCGTCCAGGCTGCGCGACCTCGGTCTGGGAAGCGGTGGCCGTTGGACGATCGCGGATGAGACCGACTTCCGCTCCTGGTCCTGTTGGTCCAGTAATTCCAGCGAACGGGATCGCGTCGACGGTGAAGGTGGTTGCCGCGGTGGCCTGCGAGGCACCGCAAAATTGCTGCTGGCACTTACCGGATGCGTGTACATGAACTTGAAACGCGGCGACGTGGGTGGCAGGCCCATCAACCAACGGGATGGACTCGACGACTTTCTAAGTCTACAACGTGAAAACGGAACTTATTACAAAATCGTGACTGAGCAAGAGATACGTTTCTTATTCGCCCTCTTCGGTGTTAGGTAGGAAAAGAAGTATTCACTTTCGTGTACATTCATTTTTCCTCAATTAAAATCTGTTGTTACATATTAAAATTAAATTTTCAAAAGTTAAAATAAATATTAATTTTAAATTTTTATTTTGGCTTTGTTAAAATTTGTCATTTGTTTTTGGTGATATATTGCATTATTTAAAAAATTAATATTTATTTTGTATTTATAAAAATGTCCATATTTTGAAATATCTAACACTAATGAAGATTTTTAATTTGTTTCAAATTTTCTAACACCAAACACCGATACAATTATTGTACATTATGCAGTTTTATTATTTATATTAATAAATTAACATAAATAACATAAATAATGTGCATAAGTACTATGTACATAAATATTAATATCTATGTGTGGAAAGTTTAAGTTATTGTACATTTTTACGAATATATTTCCGGGAAAGAAAATTGATAAAAATATCAATTCTAACATCACAAATTGTTATTAAAAGATATATTAAAAAGAAAAAAAGTCAAATTTTTTTTCATCAGTAATTTTTGTTAATTTATCATCTATTAGCCAGGAAATTTAATTAAAGAATGATTTATTCTACACATAGACTGCAATAAAAATTTCCGCCACCAAGATAAACAAAAATCTATTTGAACCTTCTACACTACAACAGAAGCACATATATATAATATCTACACATGTGGAACTGAAAGTGCAATGTTATCAACAATATCAGGGATTAATTTAACACAGGGGTTTGGCAAAAGCGAAATAGTGATAGATCGACACCATTTAAACATTGATAAAGAATTTGTATCGCTGACTGACCTAGTCGTGATTGTCATAGAGCGATTCGCAATCTTGGCTGCGTAAAAACAGAAATTAGCGTTGAGTTAGTAGAGCTCACTTCAAAGTCGCATCATAAATCGATTCGTCAGCGGCCAGTGTAATAAATCGACTTACTTTTAATAATTCAAATTTTTAAAGACTCTTATTATTATCTTATTACTACCTGAGATCGTTGCTTGGATCTCTTTTAGGTACTTTTAAGAAGTCTGAATTATCAAAAGATTTTGGCCCATAACAATTAATCCAGTTTGTTACTTATTATTAAACTTTCTTCTTTATTAACTTTCTTCTTTCTCCGCTTTAAATTATTCGCAATAATTGATTTAATATCAGGTCATCAATATCAAAGTCGAGATTTGATTTTTGGTACCGGGGTGTTAATGGATTCTGCAAATTTTAGATTTTTCTTTTGGACATTGACGAATCGATTCGCTCATCAACCGAATGTTAGGGTTATATACTAAATTATCAGGGATAACTACCTGCTCGATATGGCTGTGGGCGGGCCATCTAGTCAGTCTCGTCCGCCCGTGGAATCCTTGTCGCTGCCCCTGCTTTCGTTGCTGTGCATTCGCTGATAATTAGGCGGCTGTCGTATATTCGTGTTACCGGGTGTGCTCGGCTGGGTCACGTCCTTGGGAGCCATGCTGCGCGGAATTCCGCCGGATAAATCAGATCTCATAGGTATCTCGCCTCGCATAAACCTGCATAGTTTATAAAAAGCACACATCAAAAAGTTATTTTACCAATTGTCTGTATTATCCTTTTTTTTTAGAGAAAAATATATTTGTGTTTTATTATTATCAAAATAATTAATCGATGAAATAATTTTTAATAATCGCTTTCTATTGTATAAGAGATTTAATTAATTATTGTGTTTATTACTGTTACTTAAAATAAAATTAAAATCTCAAAAAGAAAAAATAAAATTGCCTCTCTAGTTTTGCCCATTTTGTTCGTGTGATAAAAACTGCAGAAATAAAGTTTAAAAGAGAAACTAGTTGCTTCACCTTTCTAATTTGTCTACGCAAGCGTCCTGATAGTCGTGAATCCAGCGGACACCGTTGAAATGGCACACCGCTCGCATATCTTCGGGAAGTTCCTCAGGTTCCGGCCATTGAAAATTGTCGATAATTGGAATAATGTTGCATTGCGATTGCAGCGCGGCAACAATCTCCTATAAAATAATCGAAAGCGCGAATTGAGACATCGCTAGAATAAAAAATATTTTTCCAACGTATTGCTTTCTTGATTTCAAATTTTTTGAAAAATATATTAAATAGATCATAAAATACGTTCTTCATTTTGCGCTTATATGTGTGCTTATAATTTTCTACAACAGTAAGAAAAACAAGATAAAGCAGAGACTCACCCTGTGTACCCAGTCCTTGCACTCGCTGTCCTGTATACACCTCTCCAGAGCCTGTGGCGTGAGCACAAGCAGAAAGTGTTTGGCTTGCCTGATGCTCTGCAACAGGTTGTTATCGAACTTGCCAGCCTCGAGTCTCTCGACGTCGATGAACACCGAGAAGCCGCGCAACTGCAGATGTACCTTCAACAGACTCGCCAGTTGCGAGCCGTTTGACCTGCGGTAACTGACGAAGACGTCGAGGGACTTGTCGGGCGACTCGTACTCGCACGAGCTGAACTGATTGTGCTGCATATTCTTTATGGCGTCGAGTATCCTGAGCCGATGGATACTGTTGGTGATGCTGCACTCGGTCAGCAACTGATCCTCTGAGAGATTGCGTATCGAATCCTTGTCCACGCCGGCGTTCAGCATGCCGTAAGTGTAAATGGAGAACTCTTGGCCGATAGATTGCAGGAAGCTATTCAAGTTACCGGTGTCGCGGCTGCTGTAATCGGCCATCTTCTTCAAGTTCTGCAGCTCGCGGGCGAATCTGCGGCGCATGATACCGTTGGTCAGGCCGATGTCCTCGCGCAGATTCTCCTCGGTCAGCTGCAGCAGCAGGTCGCCATCCACTCGACTCTCCACAAAGTTCGGGGCTACGTCGGCGAAGCCGATCTGCTTCACCCATTCTCGGACGTCTTCGGTGGACCATAGGGGCACTTGTTGGCTGAGCTTATGTGGAATTTCCTCGCCGATCAATCTTAAAGCTTGCGCAGCGTATTTGGACGCGATCGCGTTCGGACAACTGGCTACTTTCTTCAACGGTTCGATCGCGCCGATCGTCCGGAAGATATCGGTGTTGCCCTGTTGCTTCTTGATGCCTGCCTCCATGCAGAAGTGGAAGGCCGCCAGATTGCGAGCCTCCTCCCGCTTCGAGCTCAAGACCGGCACGAGCCTTTCCAGCCAGTTCTTACTCTGGCCGTGTGCATGCGCTAGGTTCGATTTGGCGAATTCGTAGGGATTGTGCGACGTGACAAAAGGCTCGACGAGGTCGAGGGTGCCGGACTTGAGGACGGCCGCCTCGATCTCCTTATTGGCGACCAGCACGGCGATCGCCAGGCACGCGTAGTACTTGATGTTGTCGTCGTTGTGGAAGGCAAGTGGGAACAACCACATCGGCACTTTGCGCTTGATCATCGCCTCCTGATTCTCGGCCCCACCGTAAAGTGACAAATTCGCCAGCGCGCCCGCGCAATGGCGCAAGGTCTCCACATCGTTTTTCCGGCACTCGAACAGCACCGCGTCCAGGCCGCCCAGCCTGATCACGTCGCTGCAGGTGCCCTCGCTGTGTTTGAACAGGTGCTCGAGTATCCCGGTGCCGACGCGCGCGTGATCCACCGAGTTGGCGTTCTTCGTGCATACGCACGCTACGTTCACGACCTTCTCCAGGCCGTTCTCCACCACGTGGGCGCGGTTCTCGGTGGTCAGGCATTGCTCCAGCAATCGGGCCGATGAGAATTGAAGCTCCTGATCGTTCGCCACGCAGTTCGACATGAGGAGGTCGAGGCCGCCGCGCGTTCTCAGGGTGTTGCACAGGGTGTAACCCAGCTCGTGGCCGTGCGTAGGCACGGCCCAAGCCTTCCGGATAATCTCATTCACCCTGTTCAACAGCTGCGGCGCTTTGCTACCAGTGCCGCTGCTCTTGTCGGCGCTCGCCTTCAGCCGCTCCACGAAGCTGTCGAGTAGGCTGCTGTATTTGGCGATCGCGCAGTCCACGTCCTGCGGATTCGATTTGGAGCACAGCAGATCCAAGTCGTCCAACGGTAAGGACAACAGCTCGTCCTCGGCCGTTGGCGGCCGCATGCCGTTCATCAGCTGATTAACTGCGCTCGCCGCGGTGATCATCGACTTGGACGAGCTCACGCCCGACTTGGACGCGATCGTGATGCTCGACTGCGAGCTCGACGCCATGTGCTTCTCGTGGTTGAAGATGCCGGTCGAAGTGACGGTCTGTCGTTGCTGTTGCGCTGCCATCGCTTTCTACAAAGAACGAGAACAATGTCCGTCGATTATTTTCGAAATCTTGAGAAAGATTGTCAAGAATGTCGACGAAGAGGTCTTGAGGAACGAAGTCGAGGATATTGTCGAGTTTAATAAGCGTTAAGACTACTATTCGTCGATAAAAGGAAGAGGTATACTTCAGGTGTGCTTCGGATGTTCTTCTGAATGATGTTAGTGTGGTATTTAGTGCAAAGCAGCGATGAAAAGTGGAGAATGTTATCGGAAGCATTACTAAAATTTCTTAGTATCGTCAGGTTCGACGAGCATCAGGGATAAGTTTATTAATAATAATAATAATAGAAAAAATTATTAATAATTTTTTAAAAAATGATTAAAATTTGTTCTCGAAATTTAAAACAATTAGTAATCGGGAATTAGGCTAATGAGAATCAGCCTAAAAGCGGGTAAAAATGCGCAATATCGTATTAATATTATACAAATTATTTATTCATCTTCGAATTATAAATAAACGAACGTTTCGACTCGCTTTGGAGTCATCTTCAGCGTATCGAAAATACGAAAAATTCTAGCCGTCATCAGTTACCAAAAACGGGGAACAGTCGAGTCACCAACGTTTTGCCAAATCCGTAGTGGCATCTTTACCTGTGGCAGTGTCGCAGGAAATGACACTTATCTGTATAACTATCGTATGTTTTGTTTTAGATAGCGAATAATTATCTTGATTAAGACTATATTTTCGTGACTCATTCATTTTCATTACTGTTGTATAATATCAATACGATTGCGCATTTTTATCCGCGCTGAGACTCTCACTAGTCTAATTCCCGGTTACTAATTGTTTTAATAATTATTAATAGAATAGAAAATTATTGATAATAGAGAATGATTAGCTCGTTATAAGGCCCTTAATTTTTCCTTGATAAATTTATTAATCTCACTGAATGGTGCTATCATCTATATAATAAAAGTGAGTATAATCCTTGTTTAAAAATATAAGAGAATATTTACAAATTAGGAAAATGAAGTAAAAAAATTAGCGGAAAGTAAACTTTAAAGCGACGAGAGAATCTGTTACAGTTAAGTGGATACTTCCACAACGCAATTAATAAATTTTTCTTACCCACAATCTAAAATTACGTAACATCTGCATATAATGATTATTAATTAAGAATTAATATATAAATTTTACGTGTATATTTGCACTGATACGCTCAAACATAAATATTGAAAAAATCTGAGATGTTACTGGCTTTCTTTAATTCTGTGAATTTTATATTTTATTTTTACCATTCGCGAGTCGAGGCTGCACTTCCTTAGCATCATCCTGCACGATTGCGAATACGACTGTGACACTTTACACCTCTCACGGGCCTCTCGAATCGCGCGAGTCCACTTTTCGACTGAAGTCCTATCGCGAACTCGTCGGTGTTTAAATCACCGCTCGTTGCATCGCGGATGCAGAAACGTCGGCGACGCGACCTCACGTGCCAAAACGCGGCGCAGTCACCGATCGCGGTGCTTCAACGCCATTAAGAATGGCGATTTACGATTTGGGCTGTCGGTATGCGGACGTTTTAACGCGCGTTCCTTGGTGGATCGCCAGAAGCGCGAATGCAATCCGAGAAAATTGCGCCTCGCGTTGTTTTTCCGCAAAACAATACACCACCGCCGCGTCGAGATGTTCGATCGATCGAAAAGAGTAGTTTCTCCATGCTCTCCACGCCAGAAAGTTAATGAGAAAATAAATGTGTTCACTTACTTTTTCGGAGGTAAAAGAGTCGCTCTGAAGTTTCATCGTGGATGCTGCCATGTTGTTACTCTCCTGATGCGAGAGATCACCAGCCTTCAAGCTTCTCTGCTCCTGGAAAAGAAAAGCACACATTTCATATTTTTCTTATGTAATCGCAATCACAAATTCTCTCTCTCTCTCTCTCTCTCTCTCTCTCTCTCTCTCTCTATTTTTTTTTTAATCCTAATTATAAAAAATTTAATACATCAAATTGTATTAAATTGCTCTTCCAGAAAATAATTTATAAATTAAAATTATAATAATTTTACTTATTATATTGTGACATTTTTAATTAAACATATATCTTTATCGTATTATCACGTAAAAAAAACTCCATGTTTGGAACAATTTTACGTTTACTGATGATTTAAGAGAAACATTCGCTTTGCAATTAAAATCCGCGAAAAATTTTATCTTAACTCTTGCTGATTTGATTTCACTTAAATTTTATTTTTCTACGAAAAAAAAAGTCTTTAAGTTCGGTGATACAAGCTATGATAAAAATAGGCAGTCGGTAGCTCCGTAACACGCATGTGTAACATGCCGTCGCGCGTTGCAGAGAATTAACGCATATTATCGAAGGTCCACTTATGGCGCATCCGCTAATTGGCAGTGGCAGATAGACGATAGCATCTCGTACCGAGAGAGTACAACTGTTGCACTGTACTAGGGATGCTGCGATTTTTTTCGGCGTTTCGACGGGCCGCCACAACACGCACTTTGCGAGTAGCAACGCGTAATGAGATACGCACTTCATGTCATTCTAATCTTTCATCCAACCAGTCATTCATCCTGATCGAATAGCGCGAAGAGACGAGCGGTCGCAGGAATATTACGCGCGCAAAGATTTATTTACAACGCACGTGTATAAATACTTCGTGTGAAAAAAAAGGACGCATCTAATACAATCCTATCGCGAAGATCGTTCTAAATATTTAATATTTTACTACTTCGATTTTTTTTTACTGTTTAACTGACGCAATAAATTTCTTAGAAATTAAATTAATAGCACGAAAAACGAATACGCACGTAAGACGATTATGTCAAAGTTATTTTAGAAAATGATATATCGAAGTATTTAATCGTTAAAAAGATTATCGTAACGTTACAATCATTCTTCGATCTGTCGTAATTAATTAAAGAGAGTACCTCTTGTCGTTGCGGAGAGAGAAGAGCCGGGAGTACTTTGAACTGAATAATTATAACGCTTAATCGCGAAAATTCGATATTCTAATATATAGCTAGACGTCGAGAGTCCAATTACACTAAATAAATAGTATTCAATACCCGACATGTATTATACATCGATGTCTCGTTTCTCTTTTATCACTATCACTACTCCTCTCCAAGCATCGGAAAACACAACGGCACTTTCCCCTTCGAGACTTCGCGATACAATGATTGGCATTGTGGAAGACTCGTCGATCCCTCGTTGCGTTTTGTCTCCTCGTCATCGACCATTTCTCTCCTCTCTCTCTCTCTCTCTCTCTCTCTCTCTCTCTCTCTCTCTCTCTCTCTCTCTTTCTCTCTCTCTTTCTGTGCCACGTCAGATTCTCCCGACGTATTTCTCTAAATATAATTCGAGCCTGTCGTCACAGCCGCCTGTTACGCGACGCAATAAGATCGAGTTTGCTGCTACTGTGATCTTACTGTCTGCCAACCGTGCTTTGTAATTCATGACGTCTATGACAATGCCGCGAATGGATATATTAACGGGCAAGGAAGACAGCCGTCTCGTCGCGAAAGTCGTTTCGGTGGAGTCGACGCGATCGCATAATATAGAACCAATAGAATAATTAATTACAGTTGCAATCCTTATGTCACACTAAATTTGAATATATTTTATATCAAAAATGTCCTCGAGGTGAATTTCATTACAGCTTCTAGGTGCCTGATTTATTTTCTTAAATCGAGCAGTAAGATTAGCTTTTTATAAGTTTTTTTTTTTTTTTTTTTTATGCTGTTCCTCACTATCTTCTTTACCTTCGTTCCAGTTAAATAATTCTTAATCTGCGTGTATCTTCTTCATCTTTGATCTTTCGTGGCACATTCACGCCGCGAAATGTTCAAACAAATTTTTTCGATCATTTACGAATAACGAACGTTTAATCGCGCAAGGTCAGCTTTGCTTTATTTTTAGTTCGGTCGCGTGCAGGATTTTGGAAAAAAAAAATAAAAAAAAATAAAAAACGCGAATGACGCGAACAAACTCTATTTTAAACGACGTTCCGAGAGTGATTCGTCGGATCTTTTCAAAAGTGTATTATGTCAATTGCGCGAGCACGTTCCATACGTTCTTCCTAAAATATTCGGTTTTACAGAATTGTTTGACGAAACTACCGGCTTATTAAAATTTGACAATTTATCGAACACAAAGACAAGAGATGTGCGAATCGAAACTTTTTCAAGACTCACCACGCGCGACTGTTCGAACCGTTTCCGATGCAGCATTCCACGGTGTACCGGCCACGGTGCGCTCATATTTTATCCGAGATTCACATCACTTTTAATGGCAAAAACGAAATTAATGGCAGTAATTAGTCTTCTCGATCAACAGACACGTCATGACGCTCATGATAAATATCCTCGCGTAATTCATGATTTACAAAAAAAAAGAATTCCAGAAGAAATCGATCGTCGGGCAATTTCAACAAAATTGTTTCCAATTATTCTGAGCCAAATTATAATCCATTTAATTACACTAGATTAATTAATTCCTACGTAAAAGTAATGCTCGTAAAATTATTTTCGATTCTGTTTAATTATTCTCGACGAAGTTGCTTTTCAATTCAAACGGTAACTCGAAGCAAATCACTTTCACACATTTACATTTTTTTCGTAATTAATTTCACATTAATCACACGTGCATTCGATACGATTCGCGCTGCGCGAGATTAAAATTCCAAATTCGCCCGACGATTATTGAACTGCAATAATCGGGAAGTAAATAAAACGTTTCCGATCGAGTCGGCAAAAAGCACCGTGGCCACGAGTGCGATGGCAGCGCGACGCGAACTAATCTGGACTGTACTTAAGTGTGATTCACTACCCGACGAGAGAGTTTAATTTCGTTACGCATGAACCAGAGAGAGGGAGAGAGAGAGAGAGAGACAAATGCATTTCCGCACGTCAATCGCGTAATCGGTGCAGTGGCTCTTTAATAGTCCCACCCTTGCTGCTATTTTTCGACTAGCCTAGAAATAGTTCGCGAGCGAATCGCTCTCGCGAGTTTCGCACTCGCGGACGGACGGGCGGCACCGAACGCGATATTTTGATGCCCCGTTCGTGATTTTAACGCTCACGCCCGCATTCTCCGCGAAGAACCGTCCGCCGTGAACGCGCGACTCGCGATTAAATACGTTCGAGATATTACGGATAAACCGCAATAACAGCTGTACCGCTGCGTGGATCGTGTTTCCATAACAAGAATGATAATCGTTCAATTAATATAATTACGCTTCCGTTATAATTCCGCGATGATAATTGATCAAAGTGCTTCTAGGTAGTTCTGTAGCTCGTTACTCCGCTCGTTACTTTAGTAAGTGCACGGATAAAGTGCGTGACTTTCCTCTATTATTACATTTCATGTTCCAGTTAAAAATACGGCACACTCGTTCTCATACGCTAAGACCCAAGTCATTAAAGAGCTGCAATATTCGACTTGTCATTGCATTGATAATCAGCGTTCGATGATCCGCTCTACACGTCTTTATCGTAACGAGGTCAAAGTCGAGGTTTCCACGAATACACATGCAGCAAATCGACTGTTCTATATACGTGACGCTCTGCTACTCTTCAAGTTATCAACGTCACAAGCTCGACGGCAGGCCAAATTTCCACAAATAAAGAGAAACCGGCGGCTCGCACATCGTAATTCTATGGCCGTTCTCGCCAAGGTCGATCAAGGAATTTATCGGATCACTATCAGTCTCTTATCACCGCGACTTTTATCGTCTCGACTCGCCGCTGATAGTCTCTGTTTTTCGGGAAAACCCGTATCGCGTGATCGCCGTCGATGTCGCGTCCTTGAGACCTCATCGTCGTCGCGGTCGGCTGGTTACTTAACTTACCGCGAACGCTGGCACTATTTCGGTTTACCGATGTATCGGCGACACTCGACAGCATTAGCGATCGTCTCTTTTGGCACGTCTGCCGATCCGTTACCGAAATCTGAACGATGATCTCATGTCGCGTCGCTGAATGAACGGCGAACCAAACGACAGCTCTGTCGTCGCCGACAAGATGCACGGCTCTATTTTAATTTAATGTTCTGCTATTGTGACGCGCGCCTCAGACAGAGAGAGCATGAGAAGAGTTCTATGTTGGGTGACTAGCTTGAAGCTAACCTAGCGCGAGAGTAATAACAAATCTCGTTACTCCTCGCGTATTAATTACAAAGCGAAAGAGAGATTTGCACTTGGCGCGATCGGCAATGATAGCGCGGAACTGTCCGCGACCTGAAAGAGTCGCGGCTGACGAGAACGTTCGATTCTAAAAGCCAAGAGACCGACGTACCGTTTGCGAGGCGATACGACTGCCTAGGATCCGAGGATGAGAATGATCACGTGGCGTCGCGTAGTCGCGGGGTCTCAGACGCGGAAAGAGGCCCCGCGTTAGCAGCCTCGCTAATTGCTGTCCCATGCAACATATGCAATTGACCGACCGACCCACCGACCGACTGGCGGTGAGCAATGTCGCGTACGAACTGTTCCTTTGCGGGAACAGTGGATTATCGACCCGGTTGCTTTCGCACTCGGGCAACCCAGTAACTACCCTGTCGCCCCCTTCGCCCCACTCCGTTTTGCCATGGAAACGGGGGTTATATCTTCGCGAAAGTGGGAAAGAAGTCAGACGAAGTGACGAGCCTCGAACTTCTTTGATAAGAATGCACTGAGAGAAAAAATTATAGTGGTGCTCTCTAAATTTTTTAGAGTGGAATTTCATCTAAAAGAGTGGAATTCCACTCTAAAAGTGTGAAAATCCTGCCACTCTTTATCAAGACTGGCAGGATTTTCACACTTTTAGAGCGGGATTCCACTCCAAAGATTTTAGAGAGTGGCAACCATAAGAAAATAACCATCTTGTTAATAGAACTATAATATATAGTTAAGTGAACTATGTTATAGTTATTGCAATTAAGTTGATGGTTAAAAGAACCAATAAAAAATAGTTGTAATATACTATATTACATAGTTGTTACAACTATTTTTTATTGATTCTTTTCGTTGCAATAACTATTTTATAGTTCAATTAACTATATATCATAATCGTATTAGTTCTCTTAGTTGCAATAACTATAATATAATTCACTTAATTATATATTATAATTCTATTAACAAAACTCGTATGGTTGTCCCCTTACAGTTGCCATCGCTACAATTTTTTTTCTCAATGTAGTTTCCAATTCTTTGAGTCTTTGGGAAAAAAAAAATATTTTCTTTATTACTTTCAAAAAAAAAAACTATTTTCTCTCCTTCCATTTTTCGATGGAATTTTCTTTAAATACATTTATACTTCCAAATATAACACAAAGTTTCTAGTAACTTTGACTAGATCACATATTGAACGAATAATGTTTATTCGTTAGTTTCACGAAATTAGATATTACGAGTGTCACATTGCAGTTCTGTGAATTACTCGCGTACACTCTAAGTGGGAAATCCTCGGTTCTCGCTCTCTTCATACAAGCTGACTCATAATTTCAAACAACATCTTATATAACAAGTTACTAACATATTATAGTATAATGAAATATAAATATACAAGTGTTAAAACAACACATATTTATGTAAACTCGAATTTCTAATCATCTTCCTCTCTCTCTCTTTCTCTCGTGATATATTGTTCGCGATAAATAAATTATCTTGCAAACTGCCAAAAGCACAAACTCGAAAGATACAAATAAATTACAGTTATTAATCAATCAATATATAGACGTTTTTATCAAAAAAGTACTTGTAGAATTTTATACCTGTTTACTCACAGCAATGTGACAACAGACGAAGACGGTTGTTCTTTACTTAAGTCTGGCGGCATCTGTCGGGAGAGCTTTCAAGCCGCGAATCGTACAGAGATAAGCGTAACGAGGCGTGCTGTACGTTTTTATCAGACATGTACGTACTGGGTGTTCTCCAATTTAATTTATTGCACGCGCACGTGATCACACGCAACTCCCGATTAAATTGCCTCCGAAACACGAGGCCCTCACGAGACGCGTCCTAGCGGACGCGATCGTTGCTCGAAATTTCGCGTAATTTCACTCTAAATCAGACGGGGAAAATATTTGTGATAAACTTGCAAATCGCCGAGTGCTAAATCGCGTACTGGCACAGGAGGCGTCGCAAGACCGACACGTGAGGTCAAGGACGGAGCGGCGCGTAGAAAAAAGGAGAAATAATGGTCGACACACCCACGAACGAAGCAGCACGCAACCGTTCGAGATTTTTGAATCGAGCACGCACCTTTTTGTCCCAGGAAAGACGACGATTCATCTTCCCTCCGAGCCAGTCGGGCTTTTTTTGCCGCCGCCTGTGAATCTACCTACGCGATTCACGCAAAGATGCCATCAGCGAAAAGAAACGCGCGCTCGTGTGCTTGGAAGATTAATTATTCTTTTTCTCGTAACCTCACGAAATAATGCAAAACCCGGTATTTAGAAGATTAACCATCTACCAAAGTTGGGACACAAAGCTTGTAATTATGTAATTCAGAAAAGGACTTTGATATTTCTCTGTAGAAATAAAATTTGAAATATGTATGTAACATTTAAGCTACTAATTTTTTTTATATAATAAATTGAAAACTGTGTAAGATTTATTCACTGAAGAGAGTCTGGTTACAGCTACCAAATGTATAGTGAAATAATATCAATTAAATATTTTATCAATATGACCAAAAATAATTTTACTTTTCTAAATGTTTAGTAAGTATTACCAAATCTGGCATAAGTGGACTGAATATTTAGAAAAGCAAAATTATTTTTGGTTACATTGACCAAATATTTTCAATTGATACTATTTCACTATACATTTAGTAGTTATTACCAGTCTTTTTCTCAGTGTTCTATTTCTATTATAGAGGAATTTTATTTCAATATTATTGACATTTCAATAGTTTAGAATTTAAAATTTGAGTTGCATATCTGATCTAGAATGTATGTACATAAGCTATTTCACCTAACGTGAGCATCCTTTTCATCTTTACAGAATCAAAACAAAACTATGTTCAGACGAAAATTATATAGCCCAAAGATAGCATGCGTATAACGATAAAATTAAATTTTTTTCGAAAACAAAAATCAATTATTTTAAATGGAATTATTTCATTCTTTTAAATATAATATACTGTATATCAGATTAATTTTCTATAATAATTTTCTTGCAAATCACAAATACTTTCCCAGCATAATTTTTTTATTACTTATCTTTTATTCGTCATGAAACAAAAATCATCCATTTTAACAGGTCTGTGGAATGAATCGTCGAATCTTAATCGTGGAAGCTCGATTCTACCGGGTGACCCGTATCGCGCGTAGAAGGAGCTTTCGCTGGATGATTATTTACGCCTGACGGCGTGTCGTCATCTAAATTTAGGCGAATTCAGCTAGGTCGGCTACTACGTGGCTCTTGAGTCAGCAGCGTTCGTGCGAATTTCTGAACGCAAGCCAAATCGGCTCCTCGTGTCGAACGACACGTCGTCTCGCGATTACACGAGACAATCCGCGAAGCGTCCGCCTGTCGTGATGTCCGTTCGTACCTCTCGCGTCTCTTTTGTGAAATCATTACCTTGGCCAATATTCAAGGCCGCGATTGCGGTCGTTATTGAATGAGAAGTCGCAGCTTCGACGCGCGTTACGAAAATATTATACGATTTCGGTGACATAAAGATGCGCTTCGAGTCGCGCTCGAGTGCAACTTGATTTACTTGAGCCTGGTGTCGATGTTTGTGGCTGTATTTAAATAAAGTTCAAATACATACAACTGCCTGTTGGACGATACGACATTCTTCTTTTTTTATTAAATTTGTCCTTCTACTTTTTTTTTTCAGAAAAATCTACACACTTAAGTACCAAGCGCAACCAAAAATAATATCGTATCTAATTAAACTTTCTCTTAACAAAGATATTAAATAAAATATTTCTATCAAGTTCCAACTTCGGAAATCGTTTCAGCGATATGCAACAACGATTCGGATTGATTTAAAATTCATTGAAATAAAATAGAATTAAAATTAAATTTAGTTTCCAATTTCACATATCCAATTTATCGATTTTATAACTTTCGTCACGCGAGAAAATGCGTGAAAACGCCTCGAGATCTCGACGGATCTCGACGATTTCAGCGCGAACGCGTTTCCCATAAGTTTCGCTTTCATCCATCGTAGGAGGCTCGTGTCGGTCCTTTTGGAAGCCCCGCGGGGATAAATCGAGCGACTTTATTCGCGTTGCGGAACGCGCAGCTTCCATTTTAACACGCGACGACGCGACAAGGCCCCTGCTGGATACCGTCGTGGAAAACGCAACGTGGGCACGCGCGTGCGTGTCAACGACCCCCCGCAATCGCGCCTTTTACCCGTGCGAGTTTCCGCACGCTCTGCGACGAGCGCCGTGCCAAATTATTCGACCGCGCTTACAGAGTCTTCCTCACGGGTCCTCTCGTTATCCAAACGGGAAAGGTCAGAAGCGTTCGCAGAGCGAGTCTTCGTCCACCCACGTTTTGATTCGAACTCCGTTTTTAACGCCGACCTAACGCATTGTTTACGAACGCCGCGGGTCTTTGAACCACGGGAGGCATCGGGAGCGCGCCTAGCCCCGCGCAGGGAATATTGTTGCGCGTGACACCGATCGCGTCCGTATTCACGCCGGGCCGGAAGTAATAAGCACGAACAGCAATATAGCTTTAGCCGCAATTGCGGCTCTCATCAGCGGCGAACATTTCTGACATTCGTTTGCAACGAAGTAATATTTACTTTTTGCGTTTCTCTCATGTCCGTTATCTCCCGTCTAGAGTTCATCTTAGTTTTCATTCGTATTTCTATATTTATGCAAAATCGTTGACTCATTTCTAACATCTCGTACGTACAAACGCTTACATTTCTTTTGATGATGCGGCAACGATGACTGACGTTCCGTGGTTTGTTTAATCGAGTACTTTTCTATTTATTCGAATACAAATGTCACTCACCCTCGCAGCAGCGACGCTCTTCTCCGCCGAGACGCCGTCGAGTTCGACGCGCGCCCTCGCCGCCGTCGCGGCGCTCTGCTCCTTGTACGAGACGTCGCCGGCTTGCAGAGCTTTCATCTCGGCACTGTTCGCCGTAGCCTTCTCGGCGCTAAATCCATCCGTGACGACCTAACAAAAGAAAAAAAAAGAACAAAATGAGTGGATTGTTAGATGCGAAAGTAGAATGAAAGCCGACACATTGGCTTGAAGCACGGATGCCAAGTCTCGAGGCTTTTCCGCGCACGATATCCAAGGATAGGACTCGCAGTCCTTGACCTAGACTACCTGGAGGAAGCCGCACCTCAATAGCCAGCCGTTCGCTCTACGCGTCTAACATTAATCGTCGATGTGTTCGCAATGTGTCTATCAAACGTCGCGACTCGCTCGAGCAAATCCGAGCTAAATCAATCGCACAATTCTTATCGAATACGTATTTTTAGGTACGCGTTATTTTGCGGACAGCTCGACGAGACCACGTGCTGATAGCGTGCGCGAAACCGACACTCCGTTTTCAATATTATGAAATTCAGTACCACAGCGTACCGGCAAATATCACACATTTTGTTTTAATTATTACTTTCACGTAATTGTGTTTCATTCTTCATTTTATTTTATCTTGGTTCTTGATATCGTTTTTGTAGCTATGTTTTTGAATCTGAGCAAAGCCTCTCGCCTTTAAAAAAAAAAAAAAAACATGTTCCTTATCGATATGAGTATCGTAATTATCAGTTTCTATGTATAGGAGTAAAAATCGTATTCCTCCCGCCCTCTCGCGCGCACAATTTTATTTACCAATAGTTGGCTATTATTTAATAATTATTTTTAATGGTAAATAAAAAATTTTGGCAATTATTACGTGCAAGTAGTGAAAATATGCAGGAAATATGAATTTGAGACAAGAAAAAGCTCACCTTTGTTTTCGACGCGCTGGTCATTTTCTTTTGTTCGAACTTCATAGTTTCCTGACCGGCAGGTAAGTTCGCAATGTTCGGTATGTTTATCGGCGGACTTATGCTGTGATGAAGATTGTTCAGCGAGTTCAAGGAACTCAACTGGGACGGAGAGCCGCCTGCCAACACGACAGCGTCGCTGACGGGTGGCGGCGTGTCCGGATCCGGAAAAGTCACCAATGGTTCTGTGAGATCGGTCTCTTCCGGTCCACTATAAAAGTCAGAAAAAGAATTCATCAGCTACAGCGCTTTTGTATAGTTGCTGATACGTTTTTACTTAGATTTTTAAAAAATTACAAAGAACTTTTACAAAATTTTCATAAAATTCCTTCATTGCGTTATTAAATCATTTTTAAACAATCCATTATTTTATATTTTTACACGAATCATTTTTCTACCTAACTTTTAATTTTTTAATTACTCAACCTTGCAGATGAGTTACGAGAGTCTATAATGCGCTGCGCGAGACTACCGCGTCTCTTGATCAATAACTTTTAAGGCCTTTCTACAGTAAGCTATTAGTCGATTATCATATGTCATAAGTCATAAGAATTGATCAATTACAATCGAATATTCTCTTCACGTTTCACTGTGATTGGTCATCTTTTATGACTTATGACTTATGATATCGACTAGCTTATTGTAAAAAGGCCTTTAAGGAGGTCGCATTACAAACTCTTCGTAACTCATTTGCAGGATTGAGTAATTAAAAAGTTAAAAGTTAAATAGTAACTTTTAACTTAACAGAATTTTATTTATAAAATTATAATCGCACGTTAATTATCCTGGACCCATTGAGTGAATCATCCTCTTTAATTAATTCGTGCATTATTTTATTAATTCATATAATTAATTGAATCATGTTAAATATCGCTTTGTGAAATAATGGGTTTTACGGTGACGATTTATTTCACTCGACTTACTAACCGTATGACACAATTTTCTGGAAATATAAAACCGAAAGAATGTTCAACCGGAAACGTGTCATGAGCATCAATGTAATTTGCTAAAATTGTTGCTGAAGATAATTTAAATTGAGTCAAAACGTTCATCGAATTAACTTAAACAAAGAGGTTCTTCAATATAAATAATTTAAGTCTCGCTAATTGTTTCTGTATCCTTGTTAGCCTTGCATCATTGTTACGTTGTTTAATGCTAATTTTAGTAAAGTAGACTCGTAAATTAATAAATTTGCGTACATTGATCTTTGTGTACCTTTGCGATGTGATATAATCGCAATATATATTATCTTGTGTTCCAAAGTACGTAAAACGACACGTGAGCAATGCGTTAAAAATAATCTGACCACCGCGAAAATAGCATACGAATCGAATTATGCGTACACAAATATTCGCCGTTGACGCGCTTTAGAGCTTTCAGTTGTGAAAGCTTTAGTTGCGAGGTCTAAACCTGTGTCCGAATTTTTAGAAACCGCGCGAAATGAATCACTGAGCTTTTAGTAACTAGAAGTTGAAGAAGTAACCGAACGCCCCGAGAAATCTTCAAATCTTCACGAGAAAATAAAATCAATTTAATTTTTCAAAATTATTACCACAATTATTAAATCTTTCGAATTTTTCTATTGATTAAAAATTAAATCAAGACAAATTCTTAATTAATCTAATCATTAATTAACTTCTACCACAGTACTTCACTTTTAAAATATAACATTTTAAATAATTATTTGATACTCTATATTCTAACAAAATATGATAAAAACTAAAAAGCTTCGAAACGGTGATCTGTCATTTATCAAAGGTAAAGATACGTTTTTAAATTAATAACAGATATAGATAGTAGAGAAAACATAATTTAAAACATAATTTTAAAGCAATAGAATTTTAAAATATAACTGCGTCAAAACAGCCAAGGAACACATCGCAATGATGACATTAGATGTTCGTTACGCTGGCAAACTCGAAGATACTCTAAAAATACCAATCATTTCTATAAGAAAAACACGAGAAGCGGCGCGTCGTTTTCGCGAAACACTCATGCTGCATTTAACCCGTTAAGTATTCCTTCGAAAACATTGAATCCTCTCGCACTGAACACTATTTCGTCATCCGGAACTCATCGATAATCCAAAGAACTTTCTGCAGTTCAAAAATCAAGTTTATCTTTTAAAGATTCTTTCGAGACTTACAAGAGTATCTATCTTTAGAGACAGTTAAGTTACTTGGGTATAAACCAACCTGTCCACGAGGTTCTCCACGCTGCTACGCAGCCGTTGTGAAAAATTAGTCGATATGTTCTTCATTTCCGAAATGCCGCGTTTAAGCTCCGTCAGATCGCTCTTCATGGAGCTCGCCTTCATCTCACTCGACGAGGACGAGGTGAGAATCCTCTGCGAGGACTTGGCCACCCTGCTGCTGCTGCTGCTGCTACTGCTGGTACTGGTACTAGTGCTGCTACTACTCTGGTGCTGGCTCTGATTTGTCGTCAGCATCTGCCGAGTCAAAAGTCATTTTCGTTCTATTTAAAATACACGTAAGATGACTCACTAGTTTCGGACCTCCCGCCCAAATTCTAACTCTGTCTCTCTTTCTCTTTCCGTCTTTCTATTAGATATACCGAACTAGTCGCATAGCCAATCTATTTATTAAGTTTATATATTTTGCTTTCTAATTTTTCTAGAGAGAATCTCATCCATAATTAATTAATTCTTTCTCCCTCTCTCATTATTTTTATCTATTACATCTGTATCGTGTACCTTTTCTTTTTTCATTAAAAAAAATCAAAACAATTTGTTCAATTTTTTATTACTATAATAAAAATCATATAACTATTATAGAAAAAATAAAATTTTTTATCAGTCTAATATTCGGATGTAATATGATAAAATCCGTTATAAAAATGAAATTCATATAACGAACGTTTCACACGCAGATTGTTCATTTTAACATAACTATTTCTCCATTTTTTAAACTAATTATTATTGATAATAAATGTTCTTCCGTCGTAAACTCTATTCGCGATGTCGCGACCAACGCGTCAAGCTTTTTACCTAACCAATCTTTTTATTTTACAAATCAAAGATGGAGATCGCTTTGTATAAATGGAAAGTACAGTTCAAGCAAACGGTTCGTCGAGAGAGTGAGCGTAAAAAGGCTCGAAGGGAAAAACGTAAGCAGCATCTGCAGTAACGCCGCAGCAATGACTGTTGGCGATGGGCCAGCAGTCATTACGAGGTACGAGATGATTCGGTCGAGGCTGGGGACGAAAAGGGCCCGGTAAATTTAGAAAGAGGCAACGTTCTCTCGAAACGACGAGAGTAGGGACCTTGAAACGCGGTACCAAGGTTCACCGAGATTGCGCGGAATTGATCTTCGGTATAGAAAAATATGCACGTGGGCGGCGACATTACGTGTAGCAAATGCCCACAATCGCTCGGGCGATCGCTTCTGATTGCTCGATGATCGGAGATGGTCTGACAAGTGGTTTTGCTCGCGAGATGAGCACACGTCGTCAGCACATAAAAATTCATATGCACACGACGCACTTAAACGCCAAATGCGTAATCCACCTTTCAAATCTGATTGGAATCCGATTTGAATTTTAACGCAACATAAAAGATCCGGCACGAAAATGTAATCCACTTTGTTGTGATTTTTTTTAAGTCGGTGTTCAGTTGCAATTAATCTTCGTGGTTCCAGATATTTCGATAGACACGCCAATAGCAAATATTTTATGTTCTCCGTGCCGTTAACATTGCGATCAACTGTTATTATCTTGAAAGTTTAATAAAGTGTCCAGAAGTGTAATTTGTGTTAATTATAATTTTCCATCTAATTTTTTAAATTAATAATTAAATATTAATAATGAAGCTAATTTTAAGATATGGTAGTCTACAAACTGGAGAAATAAATTCGGTAGGAACGTGAATGGAAAGCGTCGTTAATCAGTCGCCAATCGTTTGGCATGCGCGAGCGAGCCAAGTGATAGTAATTAATAAATGTATTTTAGGCGCTTTTAGTAGGCCGTCCCGATGACAGTGAACTATCGAGATGAGTAATTCCAAATTTCTGTAACCACTTTCAAGAATTTCGTCTCAGGTGTGGGCGTCGGAGGCGCCGCGACACTTTCATCTAGCTGAGACGCAGAGAGCGGACGGGATAGAAAGATGAATTGAAGGCCGCGTAATCTCCGCGCGTACTTCTCAAATTAGAAGAAACGTGTCTGCGAGGAAGGTGACGATTGTGTTTTCCCCGAAGCGGCGAGGCCAAATAAATACATACTGCAGCACTGTCGCGACTCGTTTCTGCTGAAAGTCCGCGAAGGCGCAAGGTGTGCGAAAGTGCGTCAAGTACGGATCTCCGGACTTTGATTCAACTGAAAAGTTACAATCGCGCGCGTATAGAAAAAAAATTCTCCGAAGTCAACGCAATCAATTTATCGTGGACAAATTAATTCGATAATAGGAGCGACGAGCGAAGGTGCAAGGATAGTTCCACGGTTAGATTCAATTCGAAGTTTACGATCGTCCCTTAGTACAACTCTTCTTCTCTCACTCATTTCTTTTTCTTTTTTCGGTTCGCAGGAATATATCGGTTCTGCGACTGAGTTACTCGGAATTTGCACAGGTGGATTTTAAATTCGTTTCGCACGAAGAGGAGAGCCCGTACCTTTGTTAATTAACAGTAAATACTCGGAATACGTAACGAGAGAGGACGCGCGTCGCCTCCCGCGGAAATAACAAAGTGACGGAAATACAAGTGACGTGTCTTCTCTATCTTCCAGAGAACCACGACAGCGTCTCTCGCAGCAACACCGGGAGGGGGAGGGGAGTGAGGGGAAGCACGCGCAAATATTTGATAGTCAAAGAAAGAAAGGCCCGTGCCGGGGATAATAAATAATCACCTGCGACGACGTGGTGGTGACCTGCGGATGATGTGCGCCGTGGTGCGCTCTCACCAGGTTGTTCTTCTTCTGGAAGTTCTCCATGACGGTGTGCATGTCGCCGTTCTCGCCTCCCTCCACCGGGAACTCCGACATCTGCGTCAAACGTGTATTATCGTTGAGAGATCGCACACGAAATTAAGTTACTCTGATACTTGTTACAACAAAATTGTACGTATGCATTTATTTTATTTGTAGCGGGGAGCGTATCGACGATCTCGCGCGTGCGCGCGCGGACGTTTTAATTGCGCGCTAATTAAGTCGGCGCAGGAATTCGCCGACTGCAAGGGCCTAATAATAGGCCCTGGGAAATAATTGGCAGCTCGAGCTTGGCGCGACTAGAAAGAGAAAGAGAAAGAGAGAGAGAGACCTAACAAGTGTAGTATATGTACGAGACTAACGTGTAAACGGACGGAATATGCAAAAGCGTGCCCACGCGCGCGTTCCGTTAATAAAAAAAGCTCGATCGAGAAACACGCTCGGATCGAACCCGGATCTCACACGGGTAAGAACGTTCCGATTCCTAAAAGGTGATCAAGCTTTCTAGTCTCGCGTAGAACGCCGCGACCGATTCCCCGGTCTCTATGTAAATACGCGTGGAATACTAAGCTCGCTGACGGAAATACCATCGGGAATGCTCGAGGCCGCTCGAGGTCGATATAAGCGTTCGATAAAACTCGTCTGATAGTTGTGCACTTCGCCATTGTTCGGCCTGCATGCGATTACGTAACGATTCGGAACGATTCTGAAAAAGCTAAAGCGAGAGAGGCTTTCGTGGAAGATAATCAATGGTGGAGCTGCGCAAACAAATGTAGATCTGACGCTTAAAAATGATCCTAAATAAACATCATATCTTTCTGATCCTCTCCTTGTGGCCGGTTATCGAGTGCCTGTACCTTTGCACGTCGTACAGATTCAAGGCGATTAAAGGAAGGAGCGAGATGAGAAGCATTTTGACTTCGAAATTAGTTTCTATTAAATTTGATCATTTCTACGAAAGAGTCAAGCGCTGTTATTACGTCGTTCGTATGCAGTTACACAATGCACAGATAATTTTGCGGTACACCACGATTAGAAACAAACAGCCAAATATCCAAGTGTTACATAGTCCTCGCGGAATATCTCTCGTACGATCGATTAAATTCTTATTTTTAATTATCATCAAGTAAGTCGATTTTTAATTTTGAATTACGTCTGACTGGCGCTTCACGCTGCCGCGTGCGAATAGAGTGAATAACGTATTGCACGAAGAACGCGCTCCTTCGATTGTTAATACAAGTGCGAGATGAATTGTGTGCCAAAATGCATCGGCACAGCGCGCACCAGGATCGCTGCACTCCAGAAGCCAGCTCGTTTCGCGCGGCATGAATACAACCGTACGATCGGCACAAGTGCAACTATCGCGAGACGTGCGTGGATGGGCGATACGTTGCATTCCGTCCATTCTTTCGATAATTCCGCGGGATTTGCATAGGCGTGGGCACGTAGAACTCGGTCGCGTGCAATACGCGTGCGACACGCGAGACGCAATATCCGCATTTTTTCGGAAAAACAGACCGACCAAGCCGGTTTAACCGGCTTTTCGCACAATAAAATAATTTTCTTCGCGCGATAAAAATTATTGCGCAAAAAAGGGCCTCTTAAATATTCTCTTCTAAAAGAAAAAAAATCATTAAAAAATGGATAAAACGTATATGTCTTTCAAAATGATATTACGTTTGAATTATCTTGCCACGTATATTCTCAGGTTTGGAAATAATGAAAAAGGTTGCTAAGCAGTATTTATGATGTGTGAAAGATTTGGAATCGCACACAAGCTTAAAAAACCACCGGGAACAAATTTTTTATATATAATTATATATGAAATATGTCCATATGTATTAATATATGTAATTATATACAAATAGATATATAAATATATATAATCATATATAAATGAATATATAATTACATACAACTACATGTAGTTAGATATAAAAATATACGTCCATATATAATTGTATATAATTATATACATATAATTATATATATTTTAATACGTATGGACATATTTGATATATAATTGTACATAAAAAATTTTGTCCCGGACAGACAGTGCTTCAGAAGCAGATTAGCACATCCTTAAATCAAGGACCGTAATTCTTCCCAATCAAACAGGCCAAAATCGGTCGTAACTAGAAACTCTCGAGTCTACCGTGAAGATCGAATCTCAAAGCTCTTTGTCGTTCTAACTTCGAAAATATTTAATATCTCATGACATTTAATAAGACTAACGCGGTACAATGGCAAGTTGAGGAAAATGTTAGAAACAAACCGGAAGTTCGGCTGGTGAATTTAAAAACAAAAGCTTGTGGAGCGAGTTTTACTTCCTGAGCGTATGGAAACCGGAAGCTGGCGCATTCGCTCCGAGGAATATATCCACCGCGTATCTCCGTGCACGTGAGCGGCCGATTAACGTTCCGCTGTTCTGAGACAAAGACGACCGCCGCGGTATACTGTTGAAGGAGAAGAAGCGAGGGGACAGTTACTATCGCTTCTCCGCTGTCTGCGATATAGCGCGACACGCGGCCTGGTTACTTCAGAATCCACCTTAGAAATGTAGGAAGGAAAATTTCGGGATTGGATGGTGGGATCGATACATCGAGGGTCCTCCTCGAAACATTCGCGTCGAGATTCGAGCTCGACAGAGCGTAAAGGAACTTTGATTTTTCCAGCGAGGCTCCGCTTTTCTCCTCTTCCTCCTCCTGCAAGCATGACACTCTACAAAAGACAAGGAAAAAGAAAGAGAAAGAGAGAGAGAGAGAGAGAGAGAGAGAGAAGTGCGTACCCAGCTGACACCAGGCCGATCGCCACGTCGTAGCCCACGCGTCTTCGCGGCGGCGAGAGATCGACGGCGAGGATCGAGGAGAGGCGACGGTCCCGAGGACGAGCAACCGGACTGCGCCGTCACCGCGTTTACGACGAGCGAGCCGCGGAAGAGCCGAGGTCGCGCGGACGGATAGTACCGTTTCGGCGTGCCGGCGACGACGTTTGGCACTGGGAGGAGCAACGGCACTAACCCCACAATCGGGCATCGCGCGCGCCGGTCGCGCTCGCACTGAAGGCAGCGACGGACGGTACCGCGCGTACCGATAGCCGACACGCTCGGTCACGTGGAACCGCGTCACGTGACGCGAGTGACGCCGCCGCCGCGAACTTACGAACCGAGCGAGCACGTGACCGCCGAGGCGAGTTAAAGGGACGCGGGAGTACGGTGATTTAAATGGAAGCATATGGCGAGTTCCGCCGTGTCGACGCCCCGCGTCTTCCCGCGTGTCGTCCGCGTCGAGACGCTCGAGGTGAAATAACTAAGGATTTGGGATTTGGCGGATCTCGATTAGATAGGAGCGACGAGACTGGCTGATTACACACGTAGAGAAAAAATTGTAGTGGCGGCAACTATAAGGGGACAACCATACCAATTTAGTTAATAGAATTATAATTAGTTAAGCGAACTATATTATAGTTACTGCAATTAAGTTAGTGATTAAGAGAACTGATAAAAAAATAGTTGTACTTAATGTATTAGATAGTATATTGCAACTATTTTTTATTAGTTCTCTTAATCACTAACTTAGTTGCAGTAATTATAATATAGTTCGCTCAACTATAAATTATAATTCTATTAACTAAATTGGTATCGTTGTCCTCTTATAGTTGCCGCCACTACAATTTTTTCTCTCAGTGCACTGAAACCAGGCTGAACAGACTAAATTGCGATAAAATCTCGCTGCGAGAGAAAGAGATAACTTAATGAAAAGAATGTATAAAATTATAGCTGTAATAAAGATACGGAGAAAGTAGATTAGTTTCTTTTGTCGTACGCAAGGCTGAGAGATTAATTGGAGACTAGATGAGTGATTAGAGATTGACACGAGAGAAGTGGGGTCGGGTCAATGGGGCTTTATAAGCGCTTTCGAAGAAATTGACACGAAAAATGGTGACACAGAGAAGGTTAAGGAAACGCTCTGATGATCGACGCCACGATTCCGGGAAGCTCGTGTTCCGCAAAAATAATGTATTTTTCGATCTCGATTAAGAGCGTAACCCCAGCGCCTGCAAGTGGGACAACGATAAATAGACTCGATTCTCTGAACGACGACACTAAGGAGACGACGCTTTTTGTCAACGTCGTCTCTCTCGCTGCGAGGTTACGTAAGAAGTTACTCGTCTCACTCCCGTTCCTCTCTGTCCACTTCAAAAGCGCATCTGTCGAAGTGCTCCGCAGCGAGCGCTCACGAGAACGTTCACGAGATAGCAATCTGGAAGAATCGTCGAGGGAGCCTGCCGCTTCATTCACCTTTCCGCGCTGCGCGGCTCTCATTGATTAACATTACTATCTCAACTCTCGTTTCTCGGACCTTGAAACGATAAATAAAAGTTGCTGTCGCTGGATACTTTTTACACGGACTGTAGCGCTTACGCACGTGACACGTGAGCCCTTGACTGATTTATAACGTCGGGTCTACCTTATCTCTACAGTTCGGAGCAGGGCATAAAGCACCGGAAAGAATTCAGGCCAGGTTCCCCGAGTTATCAAATACAAACACAAGCGCTTTATGGAACCTTTTGTGCTGTGCGTCATTCAAAATACTCCGATTCTTCGTTTTCGCATTTCAGAAACACTTCGAAACTTAAAAAAAAAAAAAAAAAAAAAAAAAATCGATGGAAGTTCTTTACGAAGCTGAAGAAGTCTACAGGCAATTCTTCTTATCTCCACCTCTCTGGGACGCGCGAGTAATCATCCGGAGCCACTTAGTCCGGCTATCCTTGCGGAAACTGCCTTAGCTCAAGCACCATAAATCAGCATCGATCGCGAAGCGTCGACTGCGAAGGAAAGAAGCTTGGAACTGTCTACGAGAAAAGAGGGACACAAAGAGCGGAATGCAGTCCGGCGAGATGTGTGAGGAAACTCGCAGTCGCGGAATTTCGGCGAAAGTATACCGGGTGTCCTCGGTACGTGCTGGAGACCCTACTTCGCTCCGACGACGACGACGACGTTCGCATAGCCTTGTATAAAATTAACATTTACTTCGAATCAACTAATGCTTTACTCCATTTAAATTTAATTTAAAAAAAAATTGTTATCAACGTTTCCACGAATATTTGCAATTTTATTAGTTTAATTAATTTTTCTATTTAATTTAACGTAATTTTTATTTCGTGACAAAGGAGACATTTTTGGATTCTGTTTTTTAGCAATATTTTATATTAAATTAATATTTTGCTAATGTTTTCAATTAAAAATGTCTCATGAATATTTTCTATTTTCACGATAATATAACGATAAAATTCACGTCTCTGTATTCCTTTGAATATTTTCTCTACAGAAACATTCTCAATTTCTCATCCACACGTAGTAATATAATTTTAACAAATATAATTTTCAACGTTGTCGTTAATATTTTTTACTAATATGATCTTGTAAATACATTACGATAAAAAAATCTGTCCCAATACAGAGCCCGGCTTAGGAATTGTATTTCGAATCGAGAAGATCAGAGTCGGAGCTTCGATTCCGATCTCGGAATGTCAAGGGCCCCCTTCTCGCAGTTCCAGGTCGCGACGATTCTCGCCGGGCTCGACGAATAAATGCGCGAGTGTGAGACAGAGTGCCCTGAACGGGCCAGCGAACGTAGATATATTTCGCGCCCTCGCCTCGTCGCGTCGCGCTGTGGCGGCGGCAGCCACGCGCTCTTCGGCGCCGTTTGATTTACGGCAGCCATAAATAGCATTCGCGAGTGGCTTTTTCCTGTGCTCGGCAGCAATAACAATTTAGAACAGGCCGCTTTGCGGTGATATTGCTCGCGCTCCTGCTAGAGATCAGTCGTCTCATTAGCCGAAAATTGTCGAGCGATCGCCAGTGCTCGATGAGTGATCGTATATACCAAGAATTCCGAAAAAGTCCAGCGGAGGTGATGCTAATTTTTGTAAAGACGATGTCGAAAGAAATATTAAGAGGCAAATTTTAACGTTTTATATTCAGGAAAATATAATATTCATGAGAATGTAGTATTAATTAAAAGTATTATACTGAAAAAAAAAAATTTGTTAGAATACTAAAATATTTAATCCGATACGATCAATTAAGCATTGGCTTGGTTCAAAATTTAACCAAAATTCAATTAAACCAACTAAGCATCCAGTTGCACGTATCGGACTAAATATTTTAGTTTCTCAACAAAATTTGTTTTTTTAATATAACAAAATATTAATTTAATATAAAATATTACTTTGAAAAAATTCAGAATTCAAAAATTGTCGCTTTATTCTATCTGCGGCTTGAAATAAAAATCACATTAAATTAAATAAAAAAATTAAATTGTGCAACGATTACAGTTGTACACTTTTAATTTCATTTCTTTCGACATTGATTTTAGTTAAAATTCATTGCTATATTATATAACTTGACGATATCTCGTTTTAACGAAGTATTTTCAAGTTCTCACTCTGTCTCTTCCGAGTAGCGAGACTTTGACGATAGAGAATAAACTTCCGACAATAGGGGAAAACACGCGGCGATGAATGCAGCGTGGAATATCACGAGAATCGATTTCTGCGCATACCTCGGAGCAATCGAGAGCCGCTATCGCTGAGAGCATATTGGCAGACAGCCGTAGGCGTCTTGGCTCTCGCCAGACACAAAGAACCGATTCGAAGACGACATCGTCGGTATTGTGCATGAAGTCGCGTTCACAACCAGCAATCGCTTTAATCTTTACACTGATAATGACTTAAATAAATGTTGGAAATGATAAATTGGGCGGTAAAACCTGGATAGTCACGTTTCATCGAAAAGCACGCCTCGATTTTTGCGGTACGTGTAAAAATAATATAATCGACAAATGCATTACGAATCACGTAAAAATATATGCATATTATGCATAGAAAATATGAAACGTGAGGAAAATTTAGTTTATCGAGAAAAATTTCGGGCAAAAGAGGATCAACCATTTACAACTATACGGAATAGATTTGTTTAAAAATTACTTGTTTGGCGAATTAACGATCTGCGTTTTGCAACGGCATCCAAGTGTGAAACCGAGCTTTAAGACCGGTAAGATTCGTTATATATGTACCCAGTATACTGTCCACATATCGGATTAACCTTAAGCGGCAGTGTCCACTTCTTTCGCGCATTCTTCTTTATAATGCTGTATACCGTGTAGGAATGCGAGGCATTCTAGAAACGTCCAGAAAGCACTCTTCGAAAAGATAACGATATTTACCACTCGTTTCTTTGCGCGTAAAACTGTCGTGGTGAATTTTCGTTTGCGTTTCGAGCCTTCCCGATTCCGGGAGTAATCAACGCCATCGATTTTTCGCGAGTCCGAGAGTATTACTCATTATTTGATGTTATTCGTAAAACGAATTCTCCGCGATATATTATATATACTCGCGGCGTCTTGAGACAAAGGCCCCTTGTGCGGCCAAGACGCAAGCAGGGAACGCGTTTCCACGCACGCACACGTTCCATCGGTTACACGAGGCATAAAGGAGGCCAGCTGGTACAACTACACTATACTACGGCGATTTCTGGACGCATTTCGTGACGTCGCGTCGCCTTGAAAACGAGAGTTTCGGGTTTTCGGTTCTGCAACAAGTTAAAGAGCCTGCTTCTTCGATGTTTCGTTTCGATTTATTTTTTAGTTTACTTCTTTTTTTTTACTTGAAACTTATTTTTTAAAAATGCAAGCTTTACATTGGAATTGCAATTGTAACGTGTTACAGTAAACATGAGATAAAATTCATAATATAATAATAATTACGTTATACGTGTAAATTTTCGTGATATAATTTTTCATTTCGCATTATTTTTGTTAGTAAAAAAATAACGTCCATTCATTGTTGATCGTTTTATTTCATCTCTCCCTTTCCAAAGTCGAAGATAAAATTTAATTTCTCCCTTATCTGTCGCGTCTAAAAATTAAAAAAAAATGATAAAGATTAGCGAGCAAAAATCATCCAAGCGATATATGCATAGATAAGAATGCTACGAAAAGCTATCTCCAAAGTGATTAAGTCCTCATTAAATTATAAATCTCTTTTGTGATGATTATCTCTTATCGTCATTTACTTCATCTCTAATATAAAATTGCGGATATATATTTATACTTAGAATCGTTCAGCCTTATGTCATCACCTTTATATCTTACGCAAATAAACACCTCTTTTCCAATAAACATTCGAAGGAATGCGATCAGATGCAAAGATTTCATTGACGCGATTGGCAGATATTTAAAGATCGATGCAAATAAAGAAAGAAAAAAATTCTTTCAAAGGTAAGCGATAAGTAACTGGGTACACTGAGAAAAAAAATTGTAGTGGGGTACCATACAAATTTTATTAGTACAATTATAATGTATAGTTAAGTGAATTATATTATAATAATTGTAACTAGATTAAAGGTTAAGAGAATTAATAAAAAAATGCTTGTAATTACTGTATTATATATTACAAATATACTTAATTACAATTACTGTAATACAATTTATTTAACTATACATTATAATTTTATTAACAAAATTTTTATGATTGTCCCCTTATAGTTGCCGCGATTACAATTTTTTCTCTCGATGTATGACTAATTACCTTGATTCCCCGCCGAAATATCGGTGATACAATCATCGCGTTCGCGAAGAATAAAGCACAACTGCTTCGATTAAATTCATCGTTATCATTAAGTAATGTAATACAGACGAATAGACGAGTACGTCGCGTTTAAAAATAACATACCGATATATTTATTACACACCTGACGTTTCCTGGCATTTCCGTGACGCGAAACGCACTCGCTCGTGCGATTTAATCATGCCTGATAACGTGGTATGCGACAAATATAATATCAGCGCTATTGTTGGCGCTCGCGCAACAGCCAAGCGATTTTTGAGAATGTGTAAACGATACAAACGGTAAAAACAAATAATATTTAAACAATTAATAAAAGAGACTCATTAGTTGAAATTTAAAAAAATACAAAACACGAAGGAAAAATCGAGCCAAGCTAGGTATTAATTGCTGCATTATTAACAAGATATAAAATTAATCATAAATTAGCAATACAATTACTCAAACGTTAGGCCATCTTCAGTGGTACAAATTGTGTGCGATGAAATAACTAAATCCGTCCGTTTGATGCTTGTGGAATACATTTACAGATGCTTTAACATGGTATGTGTGAAAATATAATATAAAAAAGCGCACATAAAGTTCAAAATGTAGTGCAATCAATTTTCAATTTACTTCATTACACTAAAAAGTATTTATCATAAATTAATGAACCAAATTAAATAAATCGGTATTAATTGCTAATATAAATAAATGGAAATATTAAGGAATTGTATGTAAAATTATAGAAAAAGAATTTAAAAAAAAGTAATTTTTTCATAAAATAATTTTTTTCCTTCTAACGTGCGCTATATCATGCGATTATATTTGGATTATATACTATGAGGGACGCATGAAAGGGCTCGATTTATCGCGCGACAAACGCGTATCTGAGAAGGCGACTCGCAAAGGTGGTAGCTCGTGAAGAGCCGGCGGATTCCGTTCCGAGAAGAACAGAAATGGAGACCGAGACGATTCGCTGCCGAGATCGTGTGTACATCAACCAGTTCGAGAGACTCTTCGCGGGACGTTTATATCGTGTCGCGACGCCGCCGCGCCATCCAAACGAGGCTTCGCGGAACGAGCGCGAGTGCGTGTTAAGTGTGCTGTAAAACACGCGTTACGAAATGTACGAAAATATTTCTCAAGTCCCGAATCATCGATCTGTAACACGAGCATTTATATGTCTTTCCTTCTTTAAGCACTTCTGTTCTCCTTCAGAAAGAAAGTGTATTTACATCTTTAAAAATTACGAAGAATTATACGTTGTCTTGACAGAAATTTTGAAGAAAATACTTTGGAAACGTCAACCCCTTTAATTCTTAACATAACAGCACGCAATCAAAAATATACAATTTTTTCTTATTAATATAAACTTGCGAAAAAAATTAATATTTTAAATAAAGATTTTATTAAAATCTTATAAATTTGTATATCCACATATTAAAATTTTTTGAAAACTTATTAAGTCCAATTTATATAATTTAATTAAATCTTAATGAATTTTTAATGTGGAATGAGGATTTAATACAGTCCCATTTAAAAATTTTCCTGTATACGCAACCAGGAAAAAGAAGAGTACAATTAAGTAATATGACAAAGTTGCTTATTACGTCACAGTTTCTGTGCGAAACTTTTCAATACAACATTTAAAATATTGTTCAAATATTTAATACAGAATCTTGTATAATTTAATACGAATGTTTGGTTCAATGAATACAGGAGGCATTTAATAAGGAGACATTGCTACATAAAATTTAATTTGGTTCTTTATGTGGCTTAAATTAAATCTTCGTAAGGTTTGAATAAAATGGAAACCCTTACAAAAATTTTATATATTAAGTTTTAATAAAACATATATTAAATCATTTATTAATCTCGTATCAAATCTTAATTAAGTTTTATTAAATTTCTGTTCGCGGGAAGTGCCTAATGTAAAATACTTTTTATACATATTAGAGATAGAAAGAAGCGATAATTTGCCAAATATAATTTAATCAAATACAAAAATGTTGAATAAAACCAAGATTTATTGACATCAGCCCATTTGTAATAACAAATGGATTCTTTCGATTTCCTTGGACATTGAATTTCTCACAAAAACTTCGAATAAATGCCTTGCATATTTCTATGCAGAAGTTCGTCAAAGCAGACGTTTCATTAATCAAATCGCTATACGAGCGCACTGAGTCATCTCTTCTGTTAATTTATTCAGCGAAAAAACTCCTACTACTTGTAATCCTTGTAATGACTGAGACTCATTGAGACTAAAAATAATAGCATTATTTTACTTCTGTCGTAATCACCTCCAAGAGATTCTTCTGATGATTAGTTTTCATTTGCGGTCCGCGAAACGCGAAATTATTAAACAAATAAATCGTCCGCTCGTTGAAATCCCTCTATCTCCTTTTTTTTCTTCTAAAAATTTAACGCGAGATGCAGAAGACGCAACTATAAAAAAAAAACGCAAGGGTGTCGAAACATCCGTCGAACTTGATTCGTGACTCCGAACGCGAGAAGCCGGCAGTCATCACAATAATCAACAAACGATTAGTCATCGTCGCGTGCGAGCGGAAAGGACCTGACCCGGTCTCACTCGCGCTCGCGCGAGTTCACGTGTCCGCGCGCACGTGTCGCGGCGTGTAACCACTACCGGGGGATCGAACTCCCGGAGAAGTCGATACATCGCCGGGCGTGTGACATCGTCCGTCGTTTTAGCACGATGATGTCACAAGTGCGTCTCTCTCTCTCTATCACCGTTTGTCGTAACGGATTGTGACGTGGCGCCGATCGACCGACAGATATTACGAGGCGTTCGAATCTCGTTTGTGACCCGTGATGACGCACACGTGACAAATATATGACGTTACGATTAGATCGTAAACTGCACCGGTAACGGCGCCGGCGATAAGATCGAAGGAACATTGGGAAACTGAAGAGAGAAACGGGACGGGGGTCCTATCGTAGAATCTTTTTTCTTTTTAGAAAATGTCGACGGGGGCAGGTGAGTAAATTAAGGTGAGTAAATTAAGCTCGTGCGAGCTCGCGTGCATTTCTGGTGGACTTACGGATTTTAGGAAAGCGCCTCTGCCCTTATGCACGACGCCGTGCGACTTGCTTCCATGCTTGTGCAGCATGTTCAATCCTCTGTCGACGCTTATTCATGAAAACCACGCACAGCGAACGCACCTCTCGGTTCTTTCTCTAATTCTCAAACGCCCGAGAAAGTTTTACAGCGCACTCTCAGCGATGTCGTTGCGCGAACGCTCACCAACTGTTCACGCTCGCACTTGTAAAGCCAGAATGGATTTACTTATATACGGACATTCAGATGTATTACTCGCTATCAAACTTCATTTAATCGCATCGAATTCTATCTTTCCCTCAGTTACCATGAGACTAAAAAATATGACGCGAGATAAATTAAAAAATGATGGAAGAAATAAAGGAAAGCAGCACAACGTGAAAAATATGCGAGAATCGAAAGTGAAATAATTTGAATAAATTTAAAAGAATAAAAAAAAAAATAGGACGAAACAAGAAAACAAAATAAGAGATTGAGAAAGGAGGTTAAAGTAGAAATCTCTTACATAAATCTACCTCGAGTTATTACCAGAAGACTGTTACCAAATGACTGTCTTAATTTTAAGTAACGGAATGCATAATTAATCGACAATCCATCTTGTCGCGCTCTATAAATATCGGACGCGGCATTGACGGCAAAGAAACCGGGTCAGGCAAGTTTCCCACGACGCACGAGATCAGCGCGCATAAAATGATCTTTCACGAAGTTAGCAACTATAATTTGTTGACACGGCAGGGCGAGCGGCGATAAAATGTCTCATAGATCGCGTTATCGATTTAGCCCGATTCGCAACATTCGTAATTTCTCGGAACCTCCGTTGGACGAGAGCCAAGATCGCGGGGATCTGCTCGATTGAACTCTCTCTCTCTCTCTCTCTCTCTCTCTCTCGAGGTGATGTTCGGCGGCACATTATCAAAGCGCGAGAGAAGCTCGCGCGTAACCGCCGATAACGATGTTATCGCAACCGAGTTCCGCCGTTACGGTCAAATACGTCACGTGTGACTAATTCCGAAAGAACATTTCAAAAAACGAAAGAGAAAACATTTCTATGTATAGCTTAGAAAAAAAAGTGTAAAGCGAAATAAAATAATTTAGCTAGAAATTAATAATTTATATAAGAACATTTTTTTTTTCTTCAGGATTGAAGCAATTTTCGAAGGTAATTCGCGAAAGTGAGGATAACTCCAGAACTATCATTATTCGACATCTGCAGTTTTGGGCGCAACAATAAAACATTCGTCGCAGCAGCTGTTTAAATACGCCGGCTTATTTACGCGAATAAAGAATTCCCGCAATGCGTGCGAGCGCATGCACCAGACGTTTTCCCAAGTGCTTCGAAGAAACTAATCTATAATTGCCGTGAGCGAATTCCCGCGCGATCTTGGCATACAGACCCGACGAATGTGTTTAACAAAATTTTGTTCAAGTTCACGTGTATTTCTAAATTCTTTTTACGATGCAGAAAAAGTTGCGTGTTACAAATCTATATGTATCATCAGGTAAGCGATTATTTAATTTCTTATAATTGATCTCATCGATTGTTAAATATTCAACTAAATACGGATGCAGATGATTAAAAACAAAAAATAATAATAATAATATTCTCGGTTTTTCTGATCGCGAATCAAATGCATTATTAATTTCTATGAATCGCTTTCCATTGTTCAACTCATTTTTATTCTTTTTTCTTTAATGGACAAGATAACAGTTCGCTTTATCTTGCAACTTTGATTTTACCACAAATACATATAAATTATCTTGTCTGCGATATATTGTGTGTTGCAACAGAAATATCGTAAAGCTGTTCGCGGTTGTAACGTAATTTGAAATTTTTAACAGCTTAGTGCCGAGTGCAAACCGATCAAAGGAACTCGAAACGTCTGTTTTATTTCCGCGAGGAAGTCACGTAGCAGCCGCCGCGCCGCACCGGTGCCATAAACGACGATCAGCGTTGCATGCACGAGGATACTTGCGAACGCATCGAAAACACGTTTTCCTCTCTATCTCGCGAATTCCTATCTGTTCTCCCCCCCCCCGCGCGACTGACAACGATGAGACGCAGCATTTTCATGCGACACACGAGGTCACATCTCTAAAGTGTCTGCGAAGTAACTCTTGAATTTTTAACGGTAGATACTGCTAACATCGGAATTAACTGTCAAGTCAATCTTAGTACGTTACGAGTGTCACTTTCCTTTATACACTTCCTTGCAAATAAATGTACGTTGTATAACGTTTAAACATTGTTCTTTTTTTTATTTATACATTGGTCAACTGTTATTAAACTTTTAAATTACATTTCTCGAGTATTCAATTAATTTAGGAAAGATAAATCAGAGAGAAACCTAGGTGACAAAATCCTGGTCATTGGTACGCAAGCACCTCCGGCAAAAACGCGAAAGCCGTCTCATACGAGCAACGTTGTTCACTGCGCGAAATTCACGGGTACACTGCCGATTTGCCGGCGCGATCACTTGATATCTTATCATCAGCTCGGCCCGATGATTCACGCATCTACTGTCAACGGAGTCGGCGCGTCTACTAACGATGACGACCTTACGATGACGAGGTGGACGCCGTTACGATGGTGGTGGATCGGAAATCAGCTGGCTGAACGAGGAGGAGGAGGAAGAGAAGGAGGAGGAGAACGAGGCTGAGGTAATCGTGAAGAGAAGGCATATTGTTAATGGAGGTAAGGAGACGGAGTGAAGGAAGAGCCATCTGAGACATCTTGTACATTCTCGATTGCCCATGAAGAAATAGATGAGGAATTCGATAAAAACAAAAATTATGAAATTGAGGAGAAAAGGTTTGAGAAAATTATATTTATGTTCTTCTCTCTTGATTTAAAATTACACTCGAAGAAAAATTTGTTGAAAAGCTAAGCATAAAAAGTTTATTCTCATCAATCACGAAAATTTTTTAATCAAAAGTAAACAAAATCTGTTTAATTTAAATTTAATTGAACGTATCAGACTAAGTATCTTAGTTTGTCGGCAAATTTTATTCAGTATAGTATTATACATAATTGTGCACAGAGAGAGAGAGAGAGAGAGAGAGAGAGAGAGAACTTTGAATTTTTTCTTTTGTTATAATAGTTATCCCGACCTACTTGGATGAGTAACTCCTCCTTTCATTGGCTGATGACGCAACCGTGAAGATACTATTGCTCTTGGGTCACTGTTGCAATCAATTTGTCAATTTGTATTTGCATTTTAGATAGACCGTGAATTTGCCTGAACCCAACGCTTAATGGAGGGCTCCTCGTAATACAGCGGCACACGTAACAAGCACTGTCTTCCGAGAACTGTACGCAATGATTCACCATGCGTGCGATAGCGGGGAGAATAGAATGACGATGTTCTCGAGAAAGGTATTCGGTGTGTAAATACGGGCAAAAGTACGGCCACTTCGTCGAAGTCTCCCGAACGTCGCCTCTCCGACTCGTGACTCGATAAAGGGTCCTCCGGAAGTGGGACTTGTATCCGTTTTCCAAAGAAGGAATTCCAGTACATTTCGCTCCTTTTTTTCCGGAATAATTTGTCGCATGTTGTAACAATTGCAAAAATGACAATAGTAAAAAATTAATAAAATTTTGTAATTAATAACACTTTTTGAATCAATCTTTCTCTATATCATTTTTTTTACGATTTACATTTTTATACCATTTTTTTATATAAACTTTTTCTGACAGTTTCAAAAATATGTAAAATTCAGACGCAATTTCCGAGATTTTGTGTCCTTTTCTTATTCAAAATACTTAATTCATAATTCTGTTTAATTTATTGAGAATTTAAATATAGTTTTTGTACGACTCCCAATATGGCAGTACCGCAAAATGCTAAAGCGACACTTCGTTATTCATGCCTTTATTATTCTCAGATACCGGGAATCGCAAACTAATTAACATTCGGTTATTCTTGCGCACGTTTGTATCGTCGTCGACGTAATCGATGTTGCCTATCCCGAGTCGATAGCGGCACATAATCTCTCGCCATATAAAGCCATGTAAATGATTATTGGCACACGACTCGCGCGACCGTTTCCACTTAGTCAAAGTTAGCTGTCCGAACCGGAATCACCGAGTTACTGCTCCTGGTCCATTCACTCGACAGATGATGTAATTGCAACCGTACTACTATTACACTACGTGCCGCTGAATTGGGTGAACAAAAGTAGGGTCGTCACTGCGAGATGCATCATCGATGATGCAACTGCTGTTGCGATAAATTCCTGATAAGTACAAAAAATTCTTGGAATTTTTTGGAATTTCTAAATGCCTCTGCGATAGATTTCGTGTTTGTTCAAAATGTTTCGCGGAGAAAATTACAAAGAATTAAACATCGGATTGATTCGACTATTATTTAGTTGCATAAAAAGTTTATCCTTATCAATCATTAAAATTTTTAATCAAGAACCAACAAAATCAATTTAAATTTAAATTTAATTGAACGTATCAGACTAAATATTTTAGTTTGTCGGAAAATTTTATTCAGTGTAGTATTACATACAAAGAATTACATACACTATTTTCGAATTTGATAAAAAAATTTAGGATTTAAAATACACCAAACTCATCAATTTAAACGTTAAACTTATCATAAAAGATATTCATTTATCTTTAATGTATAATTGTATTATTAATCAATTATACATTAATATCGTTTAAATAAGAAATTACATTCATTACATTTTTTTGTGAAATCAATCGATAATTTCAGCAAAGTAAATAACACACTGTGAAAATCAGCTCCCAATGTGACGTACTATTTGTCCTCATTATTCGTCGTTATTTGTTCTCATTATATTCACACAAATATTTATAGAAATTTATATTAAGAACTCTAGATTATTTGCGACGGCGGCTACTGGCAATTCAGACAAGCCGAAGCCTTGAACTTGGACTCGAGGAGGACGAATAACAAATGTGATACGATCGCCACGACTCGGTCTAGTGACTCACTTTCGTGAGTCAAGGATGCCACGCGATTCTTGTCAAAGCGCGATCTCTGGGAAGTCGTAAATCGCCGGTTACCCAACGATGTTTGTAACTTCGTTGCCTGCCGGGAAGCGGCTTCCAATAATTCCTAACCGACGAAACCGTAACGAAGATATACTTCAACGTGAGCGCGGGGGAGAGCAAAATTGGGTCTCTCGAAAATAGAATCGACTCATCTATGAAGTGGAATTCGTACATTCGTCACTTCCGGAAATTATTGACTACCCCGTTTTTGATCTCTTGTATTTATATCGTCGATCAATAAATATCTGTGCCCGGCATTTCTCTGGGAACTTGAGGATCCAAGAACTGACGTATTCTATGCGTACTATATACGTTGAAAACGACCGGATAAATATATACAAGCTTGCACGCTTGTTTTATAAATAAATTTATTGTCGTCGTTCCCGAATGTGACGAAAGAAATGATTTAACTAAAAACTTTCGGAACAGTTTAAATAAACATTATACTTTGATAATTTGCTTAATAAATAAAATAACAAATAGATTACTAGATTAATTTTAAACCTTTGAAAAACGATCGAGTCAGTCGTCCATTAAGGATTATTCCCTATATCACGTCGAACGTTCATTAATGTAACGATAAAAGAAATTAAATTTTGCAAATTAGAAGCTATAATAAGTCGGCAGAACAGCTCGCGCATCTGCAACCGTCTAACTTGATTTAACGATCTGCGTATAGAGCCAAATAGCGACGTAAATATCCGCGAGAGAGAAAGAGAGAGAGAGAGAGAGAAACGAGTGAAAGATTAAAGAACTCAAGAAAGAGAAAGAGAGAGTACAGCTTCTTGGTTCAATTGGTCCGAATGTTTCGCATAGCGCTCGGTACATCGAACCTCTCTCTCGCCGATCTCGCAGGCAGGCAGGTAGGTAGGTAGGCAGGCTTGTTCTATTAGGGATGCCGGACATAACTATAGAGATGGTTCAAGGATGCGCCTGGTTTTCCTTTTACTATCATCGCGGGCGCGCGCGCGCGCGCGCGCAAGGCGTTTACTGCTCCGAGAATTTTCATTCTCGGCCGGATAATTATCTCCAATGCGCCGCGCCGACCGGCACGAGTATCCTCCGCGATCGTAAAAGTATATGCTTTCCCCCCTTTCGCAAATAAAAGTGCCATAGGGGCGCTGTAATGCGCTGCGCTAATAATATACATAGGGGAATAAATGGCCTGTGTAATAAGCGATTAACAAAGAGTATAAATAATCTGTAGGAATGACCGAGCGTAATAAAGAATCGCATGGAAAATAATGCAGAATAAAAACAATAGGTTTGAGGGGAGGAAAGGGAGTGAGCGAGTATAAGCTGCGCAATATTCGAGCGATAAATTCGCTTCGGACGTGCTCGGCGGGGCCTCTCGCTCGCGAAAGTCTAATTTAACCATCGCGCGCGTCTGTGCAGACTTAAAACCGCATCAACTTCCTAGTCGATGCACATTGCTCCTCTAGACGCATCTAAATCGAGATGCACTTTAATCAACCGGTGCAACGCGCCTTGCAAACACGAATGCTCGACGAACGGGACGCTACGTCACGAAAATAATCATGGCAATAATCATTTCCCAGCAATGTAGTCCAAGTTCTTGATGACAAAAATTGTGCTGCGGTTTGTAGAATTTTTTAAATTAATCATTGTGAAAATTAAATATGTTTATTTACTCGACATATGTTTACGCAAAATTACGAAGCAAAAGAGAGCAGAAACGAGCAAAATCTAGTTGCAGAATACTTACATGTACAGTACCGGTCTAAATTATATCACCTTTCGATTTTTGGAGCATAATTTTTATCGAAGTGTATCGAATGCACTCAAAATTTTATAGTAAATTCTTGATGAAAGGTACACCTCGTATATAAAGTATAATGAGATTTGACAACATACACTGTGACAACATACATCTTCGAATTTTTTATTAATTTTTTCATAGTTGCACTTTTGTATTTTTTTTGTTTTTCGTGTCGCAATCATTGTTTTTACCACCATAACCTAGTTTTAGCAGTTAAATTTAATATTCCACATTATTTATACTTGTTATGACTCAAAATTAACTATGATTCAAATTTTACATATTTTGCAAATTTTAAATAAAAATAATTTTCCACGTGTTGCTGTTTTTATTATTTAATAAAAAGTTGTTATTTACGTAAGTTATACTTATCATTAAAATATATTATGATTTAAAAGAGATTCGTGCCTCTTAAAACAAAATAATCGAAAGGTGATATAATTTTGGCCGGTACTGTGTATACACAAGTTTTTAATGAATTATCGTTAATTATTATTAACAATATTGTTAATTATTATTAACAAAAATATGATCGCCACAATTTACGCTAACGTACATACTCTTGGACTTTTTCGTCCTTTTTCAGCGTATTTACAGATTGTCAAAGTCAAGATTTAAAAACGTTAAGAATTAAACTTTTGAATTATTATTATAATTACACACATATATATTTTTTTTTATTTTATGTTTCCCGTACTTTGTAAGTTACATTTCACTTTCTACATTTCTACAAGTCTACATTTCTACAAGTCTACGTGCGTTTTATTCTTTTAACGTTTATCTTGCTTTCACAGTTCATATATTTTTAGACACAATTTCCTAATCGAGTCGCGTACAATTAGTATGAGCAACGACGTAATGACACAAAACGGGTCTCGTAACCGGTTGCGCGCGTAACTCTATCTCATCGCCGAGGGTCGCGATGATTCACGGCTTCTTATCAGGGAGTACTTACACACGTGGTTTTCTTCGCGGCGATAAGGCAGACGCGCGGGCATGAGAAGGCGAATAATATTTTCATTCGTGTCGGTATTTACGGCGAACGCGGCGGCTCTTCCGTGGAAAAAGATGATCCGTCTTCGCGCGAAGCTCGGTAGCGCAGGAATTGCGAGGTGCGGGCGAAAGAGACCGCGTGAGTCATTACACATTTTTCGTTAAATTACTTCGCCTTCTCGACCGACTTAATTACCTTAATTGCCGTTCGTGGCGATAACGCATTAATCACGAATATTTGCGTCTGGAAGAATCTTGTATACCTAAATAGATATCTCAATTAAACACCAAATATTGTTCACTAGTTAATATCGTTTTTTTTTAAACAGTGCAATTTATATTATTTTGTACTTTTATAAAGTGGAATCAGAAAATTGCTGTAATACAAATCGAATTTATATTATACATTTAAATATTTTTCAATTTTTACCGAGGGGGAATTCACAACCCAAAATTTTGTACACCAATGCCGATTTTTGGCATTGCTGTAAAACACTGCCGACATTTTTGTACACTGCCGACAATGCTTATTGTTAGTCAATGCCTACAATGCCGTCAATCGTTTATTAAAATTAAGGCAATGCCATGCAATTATGAACACTACCGCGTATTGCCCATTATCATACGCCAATGCCTGCACAAGAATTCTAAAGCTTTCCCGAAGTATTCTACACAATTATACAAAAAACTTCCAAAAATTTTATTTACGAACTGTATCTATACATTTTAATGTAATTGCACATTATTATGTGCTGTCTTATGCATATAACCTCAAACAATGGAACACTAAAAATAATAATAAAAATAATCAAAATAATGCCCTTGATATTGTATTTGTTTGTCATCAAAATAAATTTTAAACATTCTTCTTTAAAAGTTCTATACATTTTACGGTAATTGCACATTATTATGTGATGTCTTATGCATAGGTATACCTAACTTCAAACAATAGAATACTAAAAATAACAATGTCTGTTAAGTTAGCACCCCCACGACAAAAAATCGAAACGCCACTTATGCCAAAATTAAGTGCTTTTTATGTGCTAATTATGTACCCTATTTGAAATTTTTGTGCTCGAGCGGTTTAGCAGGAAAATGAGATTAAAGGTGAGGGTGCCAGCTTAACGTTAAGCCAGCACCAACTCATATAAATAATTAATAAAATAAAAAAATAAATACACTAGAATTAAGTGCTTTTTATGTGCTTTCCAACGATATATAAATAAATGTTCGTACTCAATCTCTTCGACCAGAAAATCGTCCCGAAAGTACGAATACACATTAACGGTACAAGAGTAAAGTACCAGAAAGAAAGCAATTCTGAAACTGATTATAGGCTTAAAATATTCTCCTATTTATGTGCTTTCGAAATATGCAAGACCAGATTTTTGTGCTCAACCACGTGATCGAAAAACCGACCCTGAAGTGAGCACCCCACCGTTCAGGTACAAGAGTAAACTACCAGAAAGAAAGCAATTATGAAATTGATTATAAGCTTAAAATATTCTTTTATTTATGTGCTTTCGGAATATGCAAGAAAAAATTTTTGTGCTCAACCCCATGATCGAAAAACCGACTCTGAAGTGAGCTCACCACTCCCCAACCACTGACGACAATGCCGTCAATATTTAGGTCACTGCTTACTTTTTTCGGCAGTCCACTGCCGAAATTTTGTACACCAATGCCGGCTGTGAATTTCCCCTCGATTTTTACACACGCATCATCGCGATTGATATTTCTTGATTTTATAACACCATTTTCAAGTTCTCTCTCATCGAACTGCGTGCCGCTTAATTTTCGCTCTTGAAAGTTATAAAATAAACAAGAATAGTAATATTGCGATATTAAATTAAATTTAATAATAATAAAGCTAACAAGCATCTGTTACCTCTTTTCCCTCTAAATACTGTAAAATTTTTATTAAAAAAACAATATAACACCTTAGCCAGGAGCGAACCTGGAACCTCCCGACTTTCCGGGCCGAATGTCGACTAGTTCGATGAGTTCACCCTCTGATCCTATGATATTTATCACAACTAATAATGTTTAGAAGAACGAATGGTGAATCTTTATTTCTTTTAATTTCTTTTTTTTAATTTTTTGTTGTATATGAGTAGTTTTTAAGCTTGATAGCTTTTAATCAGAGAATACGGACTAAAACTGTGAAAATACAAATTGACGATAAGTCTTAATCGATCACAACTTCTTAATCAAAGTAGTTTAGTTTCCAAACATCGTAAACGTTTTTCGCTGTGAAAAATATCACCAAGTTCAAGGATCGAACCTGCGACACCCAAATGTTTCATCGGGACGGGTGTCTCAACCACTTCGACCACTGAGGCTTATGATGATATTTATTTCAAAACTGCTATTACTTAGAAGAGCGCGCGTCTAAGACACTTGTGTAAATAAGAGAAGATAGACCGACATATGAAAACACAACTAATTGACAAGTCTTATTCGGTCAAAGCTGGATGTTTCTTGTGCCAATATTTCTTGTGTGATTTTATATGTGTATTTTCAAGTACATCGAATTTATATTAGATATTTATATTAACGTATTTTTAAGCTTTTACACGAATCGTTCTCTTTCGCGTTTGTTAAAAATTTTTTTTCCCAGAACGCAGCTCAACTATGCGAAGATCCAACCTGCGCGCAGGTGATCTTACGAATTGTCAGGTCGATGAGTCACGACACATGCACCTCCAGGATATCCTCGCATACTCGAGGAGGCAGTTGCAGAACGGGAGATGAATGATTCATCTCGACAGTCCCTCTCCCTCTCTCTCATTCTGTTATCTATTATGTAAAAAATTCACTGCAAGTCGCAAATATGCTAAAAATACGCATTATGTCATATGAACGCGGCGAAATCACGCGTTAATTATTTATCGACGAATCGATCGCAAAAAATCATGTTATGTCGAATCGCGATAATCGCGTAAGTTTTATAAATATATAAATGAATCATTACAGCGAAGTAACGAGTTAATTATGAATTAATCGAGGCGTCAAGATTTCAAACGTTACGCCAAATTTTTTATATTTGCATGGAAGATTGAATTTTTGCAAGGAATGCCGCAGAATTCTTTAGCATATTTTTCAAAGATCGAGACCTACTCTCAGAATCAAAGTGAAAGCTATTTTAAAGCACATCCTGTATACATATTAAAGTTTGAAGGGAGCTTGAATGAACGGCTGGATGAATGAAAGACTCGTGAATCATTCGAGCAGGAAGTTCAAGGTTGCTTGTTACGATACTGAGAGAGAGACGCACGCTATATCGTATTGTGCGTTATCAAAGAGCACGCAATGCGTGCGGTCGTTCAACATCCTTCTGTCTCGCGAACTCTGGAAAAAGGTCGATCACCTCGTCGCCAGTTCCCAGAGGAAAGAGGAACGCAGTCGCAATTAGCGACAATGCAGCCACATCCTCCAGATATCATTTCTGCGAATATTTGCAAAACATACACTCCTCGATAAAAAATCTTTGGAACACCGTGAAAACAATCTAAGAATGTTCGAAGATTTTGTTCAAAAATATTTCCCGAAGATACTTTAGGAAAATAAAAATCTAAATAATTGCCTTTATAATTTTTCATAGCTGCGTTAGCTGTTATTAAAAATATGAAGCTATCTGAAAAATATTCTAAAAGATATCTATATTTGTGCATACGGAAAATATTCTTTGTAGAAAATTTAGAGTAATAATCTTTTCTTATTTTTCACAACTTGTGATAATAATGTTAATTTTTTTACGACTCTCTTTTAAATTCTGCGAAGAAATTGAATTGAAAAAAAAAAATAAATAAAAGGATTGTCATGTTATACCCGAATAAAATTGAAAATAAAGGCAATAGCAAGGGCCGTCTTTCATGTCGTGTTTACGAAGGCGATCGCCTTAATTCGCCAATCTCGATGCCGATCGCGGTTTCCAAAAGAGGCTCACGGGAAGGACGATGATGATATCGAAAGGGCAGAAATTCGGCCGCGGTGACTCATGTCCCGCTCGTGCGCGACATTGCGAACGAGACCACACGGGGCACCACGAGTTCCCATAGCCGGGGGCCAAGGTAACCTCGGCGACGACGGTGAGTCACGATGGAATTCCAGCTGTGCGAGCATAACCAGGCCCCGCAAACGACAGAGAAAGAGAGCAAGAGAGAAAGAGAGAAAGAAAGGAGACCCCGTACGCCCCCTCGCGCCTCTAGGTCAGTAGACTCTGGCTATTGCGTATCTACTCGCGTGTTTTGGCAACGATGCGTACGTACACGTACGTGTGTACACACGCGCATATGTAATCAATTCAGCGAGACATGTTTTTCTGTTGAAGAATTACAATTGTTACATGTTTCTTTAGGCCTTTTCAAAACATACTCCATTCGGTATCATTTTAATTTTTTAAACAGTGTAGAATATAGGGAACCCTGTAAGCGTTACAATATTCCTAGAATATTATACGAATATTATTAAAAATTAAAATAATATTTAAATAACATTTCAAGAATACATTTTTTTAATATTATAGAAATATTGTATTAACGTTATATGTCCGTTTCATAATATTCATGGGATATTATTTTAATATCCGTGGAATATTATAAAAATATTCTACGAATATTATTTTTTTTCAAAAATTAATGAGAATTATTACGTAAATGTCCATAAACTTTATAATTGTTATATTCAAAAGTTATAATATTACCGATAATTTAAAATATTGAAGAAAATAATATTATTTACTTCTCATACAATATTCGTATAATATTATCAGAATAATATTATACGAATATTGTATTACACGAATATTATTTTTGTTCAAAAATTATTGAAAATTATTACGTAAATATCCATAAACTTTATAATTGTTATATTTAAAAGTTATAATATTATCGATAATTTAAAATATTGAAGTAAATAATATTATTTACTTCTCATACAATATTCGTATAATATTATCAGAATAATATTATACGAATATTGTATTACACGAATATTATTTTTGTTCAAAAATTAATGAAAATTATTACGTAAATATCCATAAACTTTATAATTGTTATATTTAAAAGTTATAATATTATCGATAATTTAAAATATTGAAGTAAATAATATTATTTACTTCTCATACAATATTCGTATAATATTATCAGGATTGAACATATAACCACTTTTTATTAATATTAAATAATGTTTCAGGAATATTATTTAGTACTAAATAATATTGCAACACTTACAGGGAAACGACAGCGATTTTTTCAGGTTTACCTCGTGGCGAGCTACGTTCTTTAATTACGTGCAAATCCATATTCGAAGCTACATAGGCGATATCGATCGTAATTATCGATCGGGAAGATTGAGACGCAGAAAAAGATGCCTGAGAAATTCACGATGCATCGGGTGCACTCCTCCCGAAGGGGCGCGGATGCATGCGGAGCGCGTCGCCGTGACTCATCGCTCGCGACTTCACGAGCGGTGCGTAGAATGCGAAAGTTCGAATGCCCGTCTCGTCTTGCCCGTGTCGTTATTGTGTGTATATGATAATACCAGGATATTGCACTATTGCTGCACCGTTATAATGACCAGAGGACGTAGCGAGTGATAGCCCAGTGGCTCTCACGTATGTAGAAAATACACCACGGTTCTTCACGAATCGTTTGGTACTCAGGCAGAGTTTACGCGTGTACGATAAAACTGATATGATATCAAATATCAACTGCATATTTTATGTTATGATTATGATTATTACATGAAACAAGAATGCTCACGTTTATTTCAGATTCCGCAATAACAGGATAAGTCGAGGTACTTTCTTAAAAAATTTTAAGAATTTTATTCAAAATTCTAAGTAAGATAAAAGTTATTTTATAATGTACAATAGCTTTGAAATAAATTTATTTTATTAGACCTTTTAATGTTTCCTAATGATACAATGACAGGAAAGTCATTTAAATTTTGAATATTAAATTTGAAAAAAACCCAATCAACAGACAATGTCTTTTAAATATTTATTCTTCATTAAAAATGTGAGAATGTATATGACGTATTTATTGCTAAACGATTTTGCAACTATTAGGAAAAAATGATCAAGGAAACAATTTTGTTAGAAAGAATTTTAAATTTAAAAATAAAAATTCCAACAATTTTCCTGAGTATCAATACAATTTTCAAGAACACAAAATTAATTCTTTAAAAATTTTAGCTTTTCTCGATTTTTCCTGGTAGTAAATTTCCCCTATAAATTTATACATGTACAATTTGCCTTTTTGGAAAAGTATTTGTGTACTTTGGATAACTCCGCGGGAGGCTTTTCGAAAATTTATACGCGCCGATTAAACTCACAATGGATCGGGCCACTGTTCGCAAAAAGATATGTGTTTGTACAAACCCAGACGGCGATATTCGCTACATTCGGTACAAAGAACTCTCCGGAGAAAAAAAAGAAAGATAGCGGAGATCCAGTCTACTGGCAATTCACATGGAAATTAAAAGGAGCACTCACCTGAAACAGAGAAAAAAAAAACGGCGTTCCTTTAGTCACACGATCGCGCAACGAATTAGAATATGAATAGGCGAGACAAGATACGTCGGACCGCTTTTAATCACAAGCCTCCGACGACGTGTCCTACGCCCACCATGTGTCCTCTACCGTCTGTCACGCGACGGTCGAAAACTAAACGGATTACATTCACGACAGAAGGCGCTTTTTTCTGCCTTTTTTTTATTGCGATTGAGTTATCGCAACAGATAATCAGCGATTTTATTACTTGTTTGCGGAATGATATAAGTGCAAATAAAATACAAATATTTGAACGAAAAACATTAATTATACATGTTAAGATCATAAAAATAGATTTATCATTTTTATCGGACACCGATCAGAAAAAAACGTATTTTAAAGTAACGAAAATTTTAAAACATTTCATTGCAGTTACGAATTTTTATATTGATTTTATCTGATTTTCATTTGTCCAATAAAATTAAAAAAATTTTCATATACGCCAACCTCGTTTTGCACTAGTGAATCCAATAAAGTACACAGCAAGAGAAAAAGAAGAGATAAGTGTTCACTAATTACCCTTAAAGATAATTATAATTATACTTCGATGAAGCAGCGCTCGTTATTCGGCTTGTTTCTTTAATTGCGAGTAACAAACGCGACGGAATAACGGCGTATCATTATTTACCAAACATCTCGCGCGTATTTATCGGATGGAGGAAGAAACGGGGGGAAGAGGAGGGGAGGAGGGAAAAAGCGGGACGCTCCAAGAAGGAAAGACGAAGACGAGGAAAATGCGTGGGCATCGTTAATCAGGAATGGCGCCACTCGAGGCGGATTATCAACCTGCGGAGTCTGCGAGGTGCGTCGATAAAAATGCGCACGAGAGGTGCAGGAAGAGGGCCGGAGAAAAACGAGCGAGAAACGAGATCCTGTAAACTCGCCTCGATGTAAATGACCGCGCGATCGCGATCGCGCTCGCTTGTATCAGAGGGATCCGCTGCTGCACTCGCGCGGCGCGCATGTAACGAAAACACACGCGATAGAAATATGATTCACAGCATTCGTAGAGAGTGCGCTTAATTTCTGTCTGGTGAAGGAAGTTCGACAGTTCTCGGGGAAAAAAAAAAAAAAAATTAAGATTACCATTTTCAAATATCCTTAATGAAAATTTCTCAAAAGCGAAAATTGTAGCTTTCATCTTAAAACAGAAAATTAAAATTAGTCTTTATCTCTTGGAACAAAGGAATTTATCTGATGGACCAAAAAATAAAATCCATTTTAGTTTTTGCTGAGAATAAATTACAAGTAAATATCGTCTTTCCTAAAGCGTGAAACTTTTATTGTCGAATAACTATGTAATACTATGTAAAGGACATACGGCAAAGAACGTTATAAATTATGGCTTTTGTAATGACGATCGTAAAGTCCAATTTGACCACTTCTTAAGGCAATGCATCTTTCTATTTTTATCTAAATGTCAACACGTAATTAAAGAAATCGTTAAGCAAAAAAAAAACCGATAACTCCTGGAAGGCCGATAAATATTGTCGCGGGAGAAAAAGTGTTATGAAACGGATCATGTGAGCGGATTAGAATGCTAATTCTTGTAACGAATGCCTGTAGGATCGTTAGTCCTTACAAAGTGTAGGATAGCGCGCCGCTAAATGATTCTTCCGTCCACAAGGACACAAGTCAATTACCTTTTTTTTCTCATTAATTTACATCTTTTACTGTCGTTCTGCGTTTATAATGCCGGCGATCGGGTATAATAAACGATGCAAAAAGGTTCTCTCGAAATAGCGTCCATGAATTTTTTTGCCAACTCCGCAATTAAAATAATTGAAGACACAATAAAATAAAGTTTGTATAGACGCAATAGAATTTAAATTTTTAAATAAAGAACATAAAGTAAAAATTATAAAATAAAATTATTATGAAATATTATAAAATAAAAATATTATTAAAAGAACATAGACCGACATGTATTTAAAAACACGACTAATTAGGAATAGGCCTTGTTCGCTCATATTCGTGCTAATATCTCTCGTGTGATTTTATGTATCATTTTCAAGTTCATCGAACTGCGTGCCGAATAAATTTTCGGTCTTGAAACACAGTTATAAAATAAATAAAAATAGTAATATCAGGATATTAAATTAAATTTAACAATAATGATGCTAACGAGCATCTGTTGCGTCTTTTTCCTCCAAATTTTACTGTACAAATTTATTATTTATACCTACGTATGCTATCTTTTAATAAACTTAAAACTTCGCCTTACTCTCATTGAAATTGAAAATGATAATAAATATTTTCTCTATTTTTGACCCATCAACCTCTATAAATTTTTCCTTAAACTGATTAAGATTATTCTTACTATTCCTATTCCTCCCACTTAAAATTTTGACTAATCCCATCACGTCTAACCTTTTCTTGATCTATCTTAATTAACTATATATTTAATGAATTTAAAATCTTAATCCATTATTCATACTCTAACATCATCCTATTTATAAGTATAAGATATTCTATTATTAATTTTTTTTAACAATTTTTTAGGCTTATTTCCTTATATTTTCACTGCATCAAGACATAAATTGTTACTTCCTGTACAAATTTTTCTTGCAAAAAATAACACCTCAGCCAGAGATCGAACCTGGAAGCTCCCGACTTTCTAGGAAGCGTGCTACAACCAGTCGACCCACGGATGTTATATTTTTCGTAATCAGTATTGTTAGAAGAACGCAGGGGGAATTTTTATAACACTGTATATTACAATAATTTTTTAATACAAGATCGAGTCATCTCGATCGAAGCATCACCCTCAGTTCTCAATCAAACTTGAAAATATTATAATATTATAAACTAATGTATAAAAATTACACTTATTCGACAAATTTTGTAATTGCAATGTATTAGTTTATAATTATCATTAAACACAATTACTCGATGAAATTTTTCGACTAAAATGCTCTCTAAAATCTCGAATGCGTCATTATGAATTGTCTCGTCTTCCTTCAATTGTCAAAAAATAATTATATGAAACTCTTTCGCCTTGAAAAGTCCTGGTGATGCGAGAGCGCGTTTCAGTTCGAGAAAAAAAATATGAAATACGACGAAAATCATCCTTGGAGGGCAGCGTTCTAAAATCGTATAATAACAGCGGTTTTCGAGTGCGTCAATATTATGCGTCCAGAAATAAAGACCCAAAGACGACGACGACGATGACTTTGAAGGCGAATACCTGAATTCCTTCAGAAATTCTACTTTGAAACGCCCCGACGAATCGACCGCATTCCGTTATCACACGTGCAACTCTCGTAAAGTTAAATGGTCCAAGCGCCAGCTGCAAACACGAACGGCCTAACGGGACGCTTTAATGCGGGCTCTTCTCATTCCTACGAAAAGGATTTCGTAATCGCGTAAAAAAAAAAAAAAGAGAGAGAGAGAGAGAAATGCCGACAATACGTATACCTACTCGAGTCCAATTAATTAAACATCGTTTCGATAATATTCTCATGCGCCATTAAACGCGGATTTACGCAAAACGTTTTCGATATCGTTTCGCGGAAAATCGGTATGGGCGAAAGTTAAAACGGACTTCGAATCGCTTATCTTGAAAAAAATATTATGCACAAAGCAAAAAGTCATGAAATTATATAAAGCAGGAAAAACTTCTGCGATACTAAATTATGTTGATGATCGATGTCGAAGACTAAAAATAGAAAATGGTTTTTTTATAAAATTTATTACGTGCACACGCTCTAGAATATATTTAATTCATTTTGGTACAAAATTTATTCCATTCCATAAAATAAAAATTTACAGACTATTTTTTCTCTTTTCATCCTTTAAAAAGGATAATATTAGAATGATTAGAAGTTTATTGCAGGTTTTTTTTTTATAAAAAAAAGGGACATGACTTTTTTTGCATAAAGAATATTGCACAGAAATTCAGCTTTATAATTATCGTATACGTCCAGAAAAAAATGAATTGAATAGAACTGGATAAAAATAAACCCATTTTGACATTTTTGAAGTCGCGCATCAGATTTTTCGAATCCATTTAAATCCAAAGTACGAACACATCCAAAGTCGATACAATAAATAGCTCATTTCGTATTTGAATTCATTTGAATCCAAAAATAATATAACGGGAACATAAATCCACAAAAAAAAATTATTATTAAATCAACAATTCATTGTTTCATATATAAGCAAGAATATAAAATCTTCGAAGAATTTATAATCTTAAACAGACATAATTTTGCTTACATAAAGAAAATTCTTTTCTTCGTGTAAGCAAATTATGTCTGTTTAAGATTATAAATTCTTTCAAGATTTTATATTCTTGCTTATATATGAAACATTGTATTGTTAATTTGATACTATTTTTTTTCTGTGCATCCGAATTCAAAATGACGAACAGCGTATTTCGTATTTCAGTTCCATTCGAGTCTATTTGAATCCAAAAATACACTGGAACTCTAAAGCGCGAACTCGAATAAATTAAAACAAATTGCAATTCTCAATTAATTTGAATTTATTTTCGTTCGCTGGGCGCGTATACGTACTTTAGATTCGTAATATTTACGGAACAGCCTGAGTAAGCAACGTAGCGCGCCACATCGCGTAAGTATTATTATCGGTAGCATCTTTCTTTTTGTTCTTTTTCTGAAACCGATGACTCAGGAATGACATTTTCTCCCTGGAGCTAGAGGAGACGCGCGCGTGTCGCGTTGCAGCATACGATTTGCGTGACATTTCTGCGACAACAGAAATACGATTCGATGGCTAGACCACGTCGCGAGGGCGATATTCGATACGCCGCCGCGCCGCGTTGACCGGCCAGTCGAGTTTACATCTCGGCACGGCGATACCTGTACCCAATGTGCGTGAGTGGTCGTGTAACTGCGCAAACATGCAAACGAGACGAGGCCGCTTTCGTCAAAATTAATAATTAATAAAAAGAAGAACGTCGATTTCGAAATCCCTTACGCCGTTTTTTTTTTTTTTAAGACGAGAGCAAATTGCGCAAGTGACCTTTGAAGAGAAGGAAAAAAAAAACTTTTTTCACTCTTTGACTAGCAATATATATTCGCTGCTAATAACATACATTACTATAATTCCATAAGAATTTTAGATTTTATCTTTGTAAAGGGAGTTACGACGTCCCGCTTAATTGCTCTCATTATAATAAGATATTACTGCTCGAAATAGCTCTCCTCATCAAGTGCCAACGATTGGATAACACTTAAAATACCGTATTTACGTAAATATGTTTAACGAGGCTCGTGCAGATTGCATATTAAAACGTTTAGAACGCTCCTGCGTGTCTCACGTGATTGCTCTTGCCGGTATAATAATTGTTAGCGCTACGAGTCACGCTACGATTACTGGATCTCTCATTTATCCCCGGAACGCTTCGGCGAACCCGGAATTCGTCACGACTACAACTGCACTAATCCTCAAATGTGAATGATACGTATTGTTGGGCCTAGCTCTCTAGCCCGCCGTCTCGTCGTATTATGACCGCAGATTAAACGCATCCGGTCTCGCGGACACGCGGTGGCTTTGGTGAAGAAGCGAAAGAGCTACGTCGATTCCGTAGGAAGCGACACCGATTAGATTTCCAAAGACGTTCGCGTTATTAATGACACATCTTTCCGAACGACGAATAAAGAGATAAGATAATCGCGCCTGTAATAGGATCCCCCGTCGCTCTAATGAAGTCGTCTCTGGAGAGTTCCTACTCCAACTAATCATGTAGCAGTTAACTGATTCTCGTTTCGTACGCAAATCTCCAGTAATATCCGTCATTAATTACATTATGTAAAGGGAAGAACGGAAGAGAAAATTGCAGCGGCTGAATGGGCAATCCTAAATTACCATCGGGGCAAAGACCGAGAGGCACGAGGTAGTTAACAAACAAATGTAAATTTCTCCGGCGTCGTACGAAAACAGCATTCTATCTCCCAACTCTCGGCAATTTAATGCGAGTTACGCTTAATGACCAGCCGCTTGATTGTCTTAACAAGACCACTCCTTCCCTCAACCTGCTTTCTTTTTGTACGCATTCACCTCGGGGATAAAAAACGGGGAAGGAAAGGGGCCTCGAGAACACGAAATGAGTAAAAACAAAATTCAAAGACGCCAATTATCGAATAACGTAATAAACTAGAAATCGTTCGATATTGTCCTTTTTAAAGGATGAGGAGGAAATAGTACGTAAAAATTTTATGCATGGAATAAGTTTGGTACTACCAAAATGGTAACAAGGGAACAAAAACTCGTGTACGTATCATAAATATCCTAATCAAGATCAATAATCAAGCAGTAATGTAAGTTGACTATTTGATAGCTAATTTATTCCATAAATGATTTAACAATTAATAAAGTGACGTTCCGGCTTACTCTCAGCCTATCTCAAACATATTTCTTTGCCAATCGATAGATTTCAAAAACATATAAAAATGGATTAAACATATTCTGGGGCGTGTACGGACAATGAATTTCATTTCTGTATAAATAGCTTCCCAGGAGAGACGAGATAAAGGTTAATTAGGTTAATTTAATTTTATAACAAAGTTATTAATTAGGGATGCTTCCCAAATGACGGTGAAATGCCAATAAGCTAATGATGATAAAATGTCGAAAAATATCTCGCACGAGTATTAAGGATTCTTTAACATTAAAATGCTAAGGATTCTTTAACATTAAAATGCTCGCGGACGACTCTAGTTAACGTTTCTGAACGAAGACAAGAAACGGAGAGGACCAGAGACTGGAAAGGGAGAGGGTGTAGAGGGAAAAAGATCCGAGAGAGCGCCGCCCACGGAGAGCGGATGCCGGGTCGGCGGGGTCGCCTCTCCAGCAAAATGAATCTTTTATGCCTCTCTTACGACGGAGTCGCTTTTACGACGCTCCTTCGCGTCCTCGCGCACGCGAGAACGAGGCGTTCTTTCTCCAGACTCGACGAGAAAAAGTCAGCAGCCCCGGCCGGCTCGTCGATTCACCCGCACGTTAAGACGGGGCCACTGAATGGGACCGGATTAATTTCGAAAAAAAAAAGAATCATCTAATTGCGCGAATGAAACATTTAATTTTAAACAGAATTAAATTTCTGACGTGATCTTGCACCATGCAACATTTATATATATTTATGTGCGCTGGCACGAAAATTACGTTGGATAATACTTGGACAGAAGCGGGAGAATGGAAGGAAGAAGTAGCATGAAAAATCAGTTCAGAAATAAACGCAAAATTATATATTACGTTTTTTTCCTTTTTTTAATTAAATTTATTTCGGAAACACATAAAGTATTTATCTAATCTTTATGTTCTACTAATGTGAAGGGTTAAAACGGGTGATGATTTATATTTTACATAGATCTCGCGGAAGGAAACGGCCGTAGCCTACAAAAATTTGCAATTTCCTTCAGGCTATTTCGGACATGAGCCGCGGCAGCGGGCCTAATGCAAGGTCTCGTTTACATCGTACACGTGGAAGAACGAAAAGCCGCCGCGGGCACCAACATCAACATCCTCTCTCTCTCTTCCTCTCTTTCGTGCGATATATTGATATTAATATCGTCCCAACGACCATGGAGTATCCGCTTAATGGGAACGATCGTGCCACGAGCCACCCTATTATTCAATTCAATAACGCGAGTCCCATCATGTATCCCGTGACGCCTTCTAATTGCCGACCAGAAAAATTTCTAGACGTGTCCTTGGGTGATCACCAGCTCTCTCAACTTTAAAAAAATTTTTTTTAAAATGTCAAAAATCGCGATATGTGTATTCATAAAAAAAATTTAAAAAAAGGTTTAAGAATTTAAGAGTAGCCCAAGAATTAAATTAAGTTACAAAATCGTGAACAAATATCGCGTAATTAAGCTGCAGAATAAGCAATCATTTTATATCCAGATATATTTTAAATATGCGTAGATTTTCTCGACGTTCTTTCTATCATCATTTTAACGAAAACGATTAATGCGAGAAGTCATTATTATTTACGACATGTCCATCTCGGTCAGCTGCGGTAAAACTAAATGAAAAATAATGGAGTGCGAAAGACATATTAATGAGGCCAAACCAGGCGAGACAAATGCTTTTCTATTACGAGGAAGCTATTCTAAATATAACGTTGCAAAGAGCGCGAGCGATGCAATTTTACGTGGATCTCACGAGGAAACTGCGTATTTGAAGAACATCCTATAATTCTCTCAGTATTCGCGAATTTCTGATTCTCATGACGTAATGAATTCGGTAATGTTGATACGGATTTAGTTAAACGCACAAAGCGTCTTTCATAAATCGTGTTAAGCCAAAACAAACAGTAAAGTAAGAACTTAAAAAACAAAAAATAAATATTCCATAAACACTATATAAATATTAAAATGTGTATAAGTAATATGAAAAGTTGTATCAAAATAAAAATAAATATTCACAATGAATAAAAAAATATTAAATTAATGCTGGGAGAAGCTAATGAATATTAAAAGATTTCAAAATACTCATTTCGTATTTAAATTAATTTCTAATTTGTAGGCATTAATTAATTTACTACGATTTATTAAGAAACCTTCAAATCTCTTGCCGGAGGCGCGTTCGGAAGAAAAAAACCACTCTTTTAGTTTCGTCGACCTTTCGAATCGTACGAAGATACTTATGCTTCCCAATTGCGGTTTTTGTGTATTAACATGTGTATCAGGAGGAAAAAAAGTTGTTTTGTATCAATTAATACAGGAGATAATTGATGTTTTCATTTCGCAATACTAGATAAAGCGACACGCGTGTGACGTTCACGTTGGCAGAAAAAAAGTAATCATTTCGCAGCTGCACACGCGAGTTTAATAAACCAGGAGGTGGACTCAGTTAATCGTCATTACATAAGTTATCGCCAGCTGTTCGCCAAAAAAAGATTGCAGCCCGCCTGAAAAGTCAAGCACAAACGTAGCGACGCGTCAGAACAGACGCCGCGAAAAATACACGTCGTGGCAGCACGCTTGTTATTTCTCCCGTTTTATTTTCTCCGGAAAAAAAATAAAATTTTGTCACGTGGCGAAAGAGACGGTCATGTTCACGGCCAAATGCCGTTCGATTTAATCCTAAACGCGAGTCGCGAGCCAATCGTGGCTCGATAAACTTTTAATTGCGACTAGTATATACAAAGTGCGGAAAAAATTGATTTTAATTCTGCGACTGCGACGGAGTCGAGTTTTTCGAAGGTGGAGGGATAACAAAGTCACTAATGTTCATTTTCACCAATGTAGATTAATTTTGACCTCAGTTTAACTTGCCTTCTTATCTTTTTTCTAATTTTTAGAACTAAAAAAGGATAGAGAGTAAATTAAATCGAGATCAAAGTTAATTTACATTGATGAAAATGGACGTATGAGTTAAAGATGGATACAATTTACACACTGAGAGAAATATTTGCTGAGATCAATCTTTAGTTAAATAGTAATGAAATAAATTGTATAGTTATAATTATTAAATATGTAATTGTTGATCAAACGAATTATTTTCATACAACCAATTATCAAACGTTTCGTTAAATGTAACCAAGTTTTTGGTACCAGTAACTTCAAAATTCGCGCTAACTAAATTTTGATTGATTTCATCAAAATATTTATTTCAGCGCGCGCGAGTAAAATTTGTTCAATTTAAACGAATAATTCTCAAGAACTAAATCAATTTCTAAAATCCAAGGAACATGCAATTATTTAATACGTGGAGTTGGTTCAACAAGATCTGCATCACGGTCGATGCTCATTTTCGAGAGAGTTAAATTAGAATGAAGAATGAAAAATCGTTCGATTAAGATGCGGTACGAGTTCACGTGACTCTTGGACGTGTCTGGAGCTTTTACCTTCGTATGAAGACCCGAGAAGAAGGTCGTGCGCCGCGGCACGGAATACGACGACATGTTGATCTTGTTGACAACCATTGTCATGCTAGCTGGCAGATGGATTTCCCTCTCGCGACACGTCGATTCGAAGTCCGAAGTCTCCTCTTATCCAGTCGCTCGTTCACCCTCGCGCAGCATCGACGTTGACACCTCGCGTCGAGGACAACGCGTTCGCGCTCGTCTCTATCAAATGTACTTATCCGCACGCTCCGCTTCGAAGTACTGCGACCATCTCAGAGCTTTCGTCGAGTTGCGTTCCGCGGGGAAAACCATCAGCGGATCGGCGCCGTGTGGGAAAGCCTGAAGAGCCAAGGCACTCGTCGCGTGGAGAAGAAACTCGCACCCGAAGAGGCTATAAACGATTCCCGTTATCGGAGTTCCGCGATGGCGCAAGAACCGCAACTAAAACTTTCCTCTCGAGGATCGGAGTATCTAGGTGTTCAAGCTCGGCGCGTACATGCGATACCGAATAAAACCCAGCGAAACTCCAAGATATATTTTGAAGAGTCGCTCGCTCTCTCCGTTCCCGGAGACTTTAATATTTACTCCCAGATCGGGCACGCGGCGCCGAATAAATCTTCGCTTCAAACGTCCACTACTTGGAGTTCCCGTTTGAAGTTTATTTAGGCAACTGTCCGTCAAACTGCCGTTTTCACTTTTAGCGTGACACCGAATGGAGCAACGTGGAAGGGACCGTTCGCCCTGAAGAATTGGTGAGAGTCGGCAATTGTACTCTCGTTCTCGTACTTATCTTCGCGCGGATCTCTTCTCCGAGTGGCACTCGACGAGGAAGAGACCGTAAAGAGAAGTGCGCAATAGCGAAAAGCTGTCGTGCACCTTCGAGCTGAACGCGCGCGAGAACACTGAGGGAGCGCTCGTCGACGGTGCTATATATAGCCTCCCTGCCCCTCTGGTGCGAAACGAACGAGGGCCTCTTCAGGTTCGCGCCGCGCCGCGCCGCACGTCGAACGGCGCGGCGGCATTACCGTGACCTTCGAACCCGGAGGGATGTGTCGACGGACACCCCGAGGAGGGATAGAGCGCCGATCATTGGAGGCTGAACAGGAAGGAGATCGTGGTAGGGTGGCCAGAGGCCGGTCCGCAAAGCGCAAACGATGACGAGATCGATTCGCCACTCGCGCGATGCGGTATGTCGATCCGATGTAGCGCGAGAGAGCGACCAATGTCAGCGGAGCGGACAGTGGGGCGGGATGTTACAGGTATGGGTGACGAATGCTCCTTCCTTTGTAAGCATGTGTAGAATCACGTAGAATCACGTTGCTGGAACATAACGCTGAACATGATGAAATAATTTGCGACGGGTAGACAGGTACTATAGTGCGACGATCAACATCGGCGCCACCGCTGTAACTTTGAAAGTGTGCCTATTACGGCGGAGGTGTAATTATTGGCGCTTTTATGAAATCACCGATAATTCTAATAAAAGAGAAGATACCACCCTAAGTGGTATCTTCAATCTTTTTTTACAAAACCCAAGTGGTACTATATATCTTTGCAATCCCATTGAAGCATTTCTACTCCAATCCCAGTGGTGTGTACAAATTCTCAGAAAAAAATAAAATGGTATCACAAAATTGTATAATTTAATTCAACCTGAATGATATATATGTTTTCGAAAAATTAATGAAATCTTTTTTACAAAACCCAAGTGGTACTATCTTTGCATTCCCATTGAAGCCTTTCTATTCCAACCCCAGTAGTATGTACACATCCTCAGAAAAAAATGGTATCACAAAATTGTGTGATTTAATTCAATCTAAATGATATATATGTTTTCGAAAAATTAATGGAATCTTTTAATGGCGTCAATTAAAGAGAGAATACGTTATTCCTTGACATATATGTAACTATTGTTACCACTTTTAAAAAATAAAATCCAAGTGGTAGTATCTTTGTATTTCCGTTCGAGGGTCTTCCTACTCCAACCCAAATAGTTGTAGCTTTAGTTCATAAAAAAAAAACTAATGATTATATTATTTTTATTTCTAATGGGACTACCGCATATTCAACAATCTTCAAGATATAACCCGATGATACTCCGATTACATACATTTCAAAGTTCAACTTGAATTTTTCTTCGTCGCATGGATTTTATTTATGAGAGTAACCTGATCTCTTTCTGTCTTCTCTATATCAAATCTTAAATTTAATACATGTGACTTCCTGCTTTCGGAACGATACATGTGATTCGTCCGAAGAGCAAATTTCCTCTCGGTCACGCTTTCTTCGAACCGCACGTGTGTCGGATCATCGCGAGTGCGAACACGCAACGATTTTTTTTTGCGACGATTTAAAGGCGAAACGAACGTCAAGCGATTTTTCATCGCTTTTCCCCGAACGCGCGGATGTCGCAAGAGAAAGGATCTCACTCTGGAATCCCCAAGGGAACAGCTGACCGCGTCGAGAAATAGTAATGAGGATCCGATTAAGGAGGTCAAGGAGTAATGCACGTGCGAGAAATAACGTCGATGTTTTTCTCTTGCCAAGACAAAATTCCGGCAAAGCACCGCGAAATTGGAGCGGAAGCGAATTCCGCCGTGGTCAGCGACACACGAACATTGATGGCGAAATCCGCGGAGACAATATAAATACACACACGAGACAAATATATTTGTGTATTCTATCCTCTCTTCATAACGATGAACAAATAAAGTATATGTATATTATTCTAATTAATAGAATAATTTAATAACGTTTGTGTTATTTATAATTATAATGAGCTCATCTTTAATAAGCTAAGAAACTGCTATATTTATCTCACTATTACGTTGCTTTGACAATGAAGAAAGTCGCTATCATCTGAGCAAAAAGAAAAACTTGGAAGAGATCAATTTTAATTTTTGAAAAAGATTTTTTTCTTCCGCGTCTTCTTATTTCACCTCGAATTAAAAAAAAAAGTCCTTTTCGTAAAAAAGCAAATCCTGTCACCGAGAAGATCGGCAACGTAGAGGGTTAGTAGGCGTCGATGAATCAGGTTCGGACGCGTCTCGACGCCATTAATTTCGAACGACGACGGCTTCTACTTGCGACGGGCGCTCCGGAAAGAAAACGATAAGCAGCAAAACGAAAAGCGAAATAAAAGTACGACGACAGCGGGTTGAACGTGCATTTATTTTCGCTCCTACGTGCATTCGAGAATGCAGAACGTTTCACGATCAAACGAACGTTTCTCCAGACGATAGGAGCGTAGACGAGAAAAAAAAAAAATGTATCCTTCACGTAAATTTGCATGAATTTCGAAAAATCGAAGAGTACACGCAGCATCCGGCTCCCTTCGTAATTTCGCGAACGCCGTCGACGCATTAATTTCCGATGAATAAAATTATTGATTGTTTAAGAAACCGCGACCTTAATTGGACTCTCGACAACATCCGCAACATAAAAGCAGCGAAGTCCGGAATGTCAAATCCACTCGTGACGATTAAGGCAGTTGTTTTAACGACGATTACGTCTGTTGGCACGATGTCACGAGGTATTCGCCCCGTCATTCCGCGTACTTTCACCTCGCATGGCGATTATTGTTCGAATTTCGAGCTCGACGCGCATAGTTGGAGTCGTCAGATCAATCACGATTATCCTATGAATTATTTACTCGGTGACGGGTGAACAATTGCGATAATTTCGTCATCGAGCAAAGAAGAAGTATTCTATTGGGAGAGCAGTTATTTTTCAAGCGGGCCAAGGCCGTACTTTTCGAGCAGTCATGATCCTCTTCTTGCCCTTTCCAACTATCAATTTCGACATTTCGTGCGATATCACGACAATGCAGTCGTTTTTTTTTTTCTTCATATACCGCTGCGGTGTGACGCAAATTAAAATAATAATTATTTCTTTCTTGTATAACCCGTTTTTACAATGCTTATAATTATATGTATGCACACATGAAACACAATTTTATATTTCCTTCTTCCCATAATTTTGATTTACGTTATAAACTTGAAATGATTCTTTTTATGACTACAAAAAGAAACTGAGATAAAAAAAATCGTGTGAAATAATTATTTATATTACATACAATTTTATACTGTAAGTAATTATTCTGCGTATATCTTGTCGCAAAGCTCTTGCAAACTCGCTGGAAAAAATAGTTTCCAAGTTCGACAAGATTTCACATTTACTATTTAACATTTTTTTTCCACGCGTGATAGTAAAATATCTCAAACCTTCCGAACGAAACGGTTAGTTACTCGAAACGGAAACCGAAGAACAATGCAACGACCGAGAGAGAGGGAGAGAGAGAGACAAGAGCAGATGAGAGGATTGTTAATCACATAGAACACGCGTGATGGATGCGAATTGCTCCCGGTAGCAGTAATTTGCGTCTTTTTTCCTGTCTTTTCTTTTGCTTCCTCTCGGCACTGCTCTTCTCCCTCACCTTCTCGATCCATCTGTTTGCTTATGTAATGCTTGTGCAATAATCACTGACGTTTAAGCAATCGACTGCCCGCGGCAGTACCGTGACGGTCCCACGATAATGAATTGAAGGAAAAAAAAAAGAAAGAAAGAACGCGCGAAGCACTGTTTCGTCCTTTCTCGGTCAACTTGTCGAGCTTGACATTGCCGGGGCAAGATTTATGCCGTTGAGTTAATCTACCGCGTTTCCGCTTCGCATTTCTCATAACTTCTGTGGTATCTTTTGTACAGCATCTTGTTAGATACATGAGAAACAAAAAAAAAGAAAAGGAAGATATATCATAAGATTATGTCAATAATTAAAAATTAAGTCAGTTAAGAAATTCAATTTAATACAATTTAATTAATTACTTTGATTAAATATTGATTTAATTAAATTTCAATCTTTTAGAAATCTTTCTCTTAAAATCACGAAAATATTCAGGTTTTCAAATGGAAGGTATCGCATCAATCATTCGTACTAATCGTAATCCATGTAGTCATTAATGAAGAATCAATAGGAGATCTTCACTAGACAAATTTTTTATAATAAATGTGTGTGAGAGTAGTAGTATACGTGTATGATAAATATAATAACGGTGTAGTACAGGCTAATGAAATATGAGCGATGAAGCGTAACGATATGTACAGCAGCTATAATCACACTAATTGTAAAGTTTAGAACGAACGTTGGGACATGGAATAATAATCATAAATTCACGATAAAATACGTAAGACAAATAAATCGCGCAATCTAAACGCGACTGTAACTCTATCATTTCATAAAGCGATTTTATTACAAATTAAATCCGGTCAGGTGTTTATCGTTCTGTGTATATTCTTGGAAAGAAGGCAGGTAAGAACACACAGTGAAGGTCGTAAAAGCAACGGAAATCCCAACAGCTCTGTGCAAAATACTGCTAAGTGCAATCATAATGTTTAATGGCTGCTGGATTAATCGAAAATTGAGATCAGGTCGAGGAGAGTGATACGAACTGATTTTTTTCCGAAAGTCCGGCGCCAAAATGCAAAGGGAATTATTTCACTATGAAAACAGAGTGAGATTTACTCGTTATTAATGCAATTAATCTTGCATGCTTACGCGCGAACATTGCGCAAAGCACAATGCTCGACATTTACGAGTGATCCAATCATAATTAATGATGGCGGTATGAAAGATTTTTTTCTTTCGAACAAGGATGTAGGGAAAGAAAACGATTAGGAATCTATAATTCGATTTCTTACCGAGAAATAATGTAGTCGAGAAATAATAACGTCTTTTTAACGTTACAACCAAGAATGTCAGTAAAATATAAATAAGCGATTTTATACAATATTCTATGCGGATCTGAGTAACTGACTAATGAATATTACGACTCAAATGCGTTTTTAATTAATAGAAAATATATATACATTTTCGAAGAATTCAATCAAAATTAAAAATAAAATTTATATTTGAAGAAAAAGTCAAGTCAAATTAGACATTAAAATTAATTTCGATATCTGATTCGATTTAATTTTAATGAATTTAAAATTAATTTAATTTAAAGAGAAATAGTAAATTAAAAATTAAATTATATTCAATTAAATTTACACATGCATTAGCTAATAATATTAAAGTATCGTAAAAGAAACACAAACGTGGAAATTGGGCGTGTCTACAATTTCCGAGACAAAAGTTTCGACGATGCATTTTCGTTGATTTTTCTCGCGCGTATTTTTCTTGCGAACATTTCCACTTGAGTCGGTATTAAAATTGGCAACAAATTAGCTGCATTTATAACTTCCACGAGTTGGCTTGGTACCTCGCCAAATTTACGCAAACACGCTGCGCCGTGCAGCGTGTAGCCGAACGCGTTTGGGGGTGATCGCTGCCAAAATACGTAGAGAATGTAAGCGTGCGAAACGCGAGTCACTCCATATGGCAAAAATTTTCATAATTTCTTGCAATCTCATTCCTTTCAAATTTTGAACATCAGACTATCATCATTAAAAATTAATTCGTTTTATAAATTACTACATTACGTTTTACGTAGATAACCTTTCCAAAGATATTATCTCTCTATTAAGTGAACTATTTGTATAGACATAATTATATCTTGAAGATGTAATTATGTAACGTCTTCGGGGAAAAGTAGGATTAAACGGATTAGATACTTTTAGAGATCAATAAAAAGGATAGATTGCATTTTCTTCAAATTCCTCTTCTCCGTAATTTTCTTCTTCTTCCTCTTCGTCTTCGTAAAACACTTCTTGTTCAGCCGGCGCTAATGTTGGCACATCTTTCGCTCCTTCGGGGAAATACTCCGTTATCATTTCTTGAGCCTCCTCGTCAACTTCTGTAACGAACAATGGGTCGTTGCCGGCGAAAGCCAGGAAGGCTTCTTCGTTGATCCTTCGAATTATCACTACGAACACCTCGCCGCCAGTTTTGTACTTCACCTTTCGCAAACAGTTTTGATTTACCACGAATATCCTCGCAACGTTAAATTATGACAGAAAAAGCAACAGTTTATTTTCCGTCAAGTTTATCGAAATTAGGTTATTATAGAAAGGAACTTATTTACTCTAACTAAATTTTATCGGATAAGTTGCATTAAGACCGAGGAAAAACGGTGCACCTTTTCGAAATCCTCAGGCGAAGACGCGAGACGTCTCGCGTAGGGCGGCGGCTGATCAAACTCGAAGGCGCCGAAATGTTCAATGGCATCAAAATTCAATTCGTATCCGTCTCGCACGATGCTGAATTTTGACGCGTCGAATTTAAATGCGCACAACGGCGGAGGAACTGCCGGCTCCTCGTAAGGATGAGCCTTCTCCAAGTAAGCCGGGAACAGAGTCTTGAAGACGTGAACTTTACTTCTGGCCTACGAGATTCCGCATACCGCGTTTACAGCAATCTTTTGCTTGGGATAAATTTTCATTAAGTACTAACAATTATATTCATATATATATACATACAGAGTGTTCATTAATGGCTGTCCCCATATTTTATCATAGGAGCACGCATTTGTTATTTCTAATATAATAATATGTTAGAAATGAACACCCTGTATATATAGGGTGATTATTAATGAATGTCCCCACTTTTTATCATAGGAGCATGATTTACCGACGAATACGTATTTCTAACGCATTATTATATTAGAAATTACAAATGCATGCTCTTATGGTAAAAAATGGGGACATTCATTAATAATCACCCTGTATATATAAAAAAGAAACTATTTATAATAATTATATCCTATAATTTTTCTCGTCTTTATATTGAATTCATTTAATCCGACCCGTTTATAACTTTCAATTAATTTTCAAGCGTTCCCTAGCGCCTCAAATACCTGGGGAGGTACCCAAGCCGCAGGATGCACGCGGCGCACGTCACCCTCAATTTCCGGATCCGGCTCGTGCACGTGCACGTGCCTCTGAACGTAAGGTGCATCGTAGGTCGGCTTGATTGCAGGCACGTCAGCTTGTAAAGGAGGCGGCGGTCCCTTCGTGATGATGCTGACAAGATAATTCTCGACATCGTCGATCGCACGGATCGGATACTTCACCGAGTCGCGTTCCGGACTTTCGTAAGGATAATGGACCGGCCAGTCTGGATGGGGCGGTTTGCCTTTCAATCTCATCGCCATACACTTCCCGTCGGTTAGCCCTGAGGAAGCGCGTTCATACGCATTTTTTCCCTTTTTCACTTTGCTTTTATTTTACTTTAAAGTGACACGCAGAAACGCGACTGCATATAAGCAGTGAATATCATGAATAGTAAATTATAGTGTGACATACAATCTGTCAGTTGTTACATCATACGGGTTTCATAGTTATTTCTGATCCCCCCTGGAACTTGTCTTCCCGGTACCGCACCTTTTATCAATTCCTCAGTGACGTCGACGCCGCTCTCGACAAACATCTTCTCGATCGTGTCCTCGTTCAGCTGGATCCGCGCTTCTTCTTGCACGTCGTAGCATTGTTTGAAGAGAACTTGCACCAGCTCCGTGTACGGCGGACTCTGCATCTTGTCCCGCGGCCTGCCGCGCTCGTCCTTAAAGACCCACGGATAAAGCACCAGCGCCGTGTGCTCGCACAGCTCGATCATCATTTGCTCCATGAATCGCTTGTATTTCTCCAGCCTCTCTGCCTCCTCTCTCGCTCGTTTCTTATCCTCCAGCGCTCGCCTTTTTATCCAGATAATTTTCGTGAAATACACGCGACTCTTTCTCGAGGCTGCGTTTTATTAAAGCCCGCGACACGATTTTAAGCCTCCGTGTAAAAATAAGAATTTATGTTGAGGGAAAAATTTTGTGTGCGCGATATCGTGTCGAGCTATTAAACTATTACAATCGTTTGATTACCTAATTTTTTTCAATTAGTACCAAAGTATTAAAAATTAAAAACGTAGATTACTCCTATAAAGTCGATTCCCCTTCAATCACCTGATAGCTTCTTGCTTCTGCCATCGGATCTCCTCTTCGGGCGCCCGTTCGTACACATCCAAACACCACTTCGGAGTTTCTAATTGTTGCACTCTCTTTATCTCATTTATCAGCAACTTCCGCAATCTTGGGCAATGCGCGCCAAACATCAGATTCACCACCTTGCCGTCCTGCAGGAACATCCAGGTGGGTTCACTTCGGCCTCGGAATCTCGCCAAATCTTCGATGTCGTCGTTTCGCGCGATCGCGTAGTCCACCACCTCGCCTAACTCTATCTTGATCTTCCTCAGGGTGCTCGTCATAGCGGCGCATGGTCCGCTCCAGTCCGAGTACACGTCCACAACGATCAAGCCCGGACGACTCAGTAATTGTTGCCATTCCTCGTCGGTGCTCACCTCGATTTGCAGGGCCACTTGTCCGGCCTTCTTCATGATATTTCGTCGCGAATCACGATTGCTGAAGAAATTTTAACCTCGCGAGAGGACAAGTGCTCCGGCTAATCGTGTGAAGTATCGCTCGAGAGATAAATGCGGGATAAAAAATGACGCGAGAGTGTCGACAACGATCTTCGCCAGACGATTTTTTCTTCAAGTGAAAGGCAGGCGGGTTCTTTCTAATTTTTTTATAAATTATGATTTGTCATTCTCTCTCCTTTTGTGCAGACAAATTTGTGGATTTATTCACTCGTAATTCTTTTAAGTTTATTACAAAATATTCTTAAATTTTTTTAAGGTTCATGTATCATTTCATAATTTAATATAAAGTTTTATAACTTCAAAAATATGACTTTAAAAAAAAGCTAAAATTTTTCCATGTGCATATTTTAAAAGATAATTATGTCTCATGCGCCAGCAATTTTAATTAATGTGTTTGAAGACGAAATTTTTCCTTAAAAGTTTGATAAAATGGCTAATGCATATGTATTTTGACAATATTAGATTTCTAATAAACGTTTTCTTTTTAAATTCATTTTATATATATATATATATATATATATAATCTTTAATATATGCGTATTTATATCTAGGATTGATTAAATAACACGTCAAACTGATGACTGCGGCTCCTTTATGCACTCCGCTCGCTCGCAGAGATGCAGTTACGGATGCAAATTGGTTGAAACGATGCCCGCTCGCGAACGAAGCGCGCGAGATAACAAGCGTCGTTGGCTCGTTCGAGCGTGAGGAGGCCGACATATGTCTCTCGCACGAGCGTAAAGAGAAAAGAGAAGCAGGAAAGATCGGGAGCGCCGATAGTGTCAGCGTCGGCTCCGCGCTCTTATGGCCGCGGCGGCGACGTCGTTTAGGTTTACGTCCCTAATTCACGTCCAGCCGCGATAATTAGTCTCGGACGAGATCGCGAGACGACTCTTGACACATCCAGTCTCACCCAGCGAATCTTCAACGTGACTCACGAGTGAGATACATCCGAGAGCCCGGAAAAAATCCCGTCCTGTTTCGCAAAAGAACTCTTTGTCGACAAATTGAGCAAAATTCATTTTAATAATAATAATAAAAAAAAAAAAAAAAATGAAGAAGATAAGAACTTGCTGAGCACGCGAAAAGAGCGCTTTTTGTGAGAGCAATTCTATGATTTCATCGCCGCGTACCGTCGCCGAGTGAACACGATGATTCACAAAGCGAACGTTCGGATCAACGACGTTGTTACTCATTCCGTTTCCAGAAATGCTCCCGCAATTTCGCGGGACCCGACAAGCGCCATCCATTGTGACATCATCCTCGCCTCGACCGGAAGAGCCGCGGGATCTAAATGAAAAATTACGACCGCAAGTTTATGCGAACGCTGAGAGCAAGGATAATGAGCAAGGATAAGTGCGACAAAAATAGCCGCAAGGATCTGAGAACGCCACGATTGTTAATTTTGTCCTTTCGACGAGAGACTTTTTGCGATTTTCCCGTGGTGCTTTCATTGATAATCACTTAAAATGCTATAATTAAGTGTTGAAAAGAATTTTAGAAATGTTACACGTTAGATTAATTAAAGTTATTTTTTTTTTTTAATTAAAATATATCCTTCTTTCCTCAAAAACCAAAATTCTCGTGGATCAAAATCGAAGAAAATCTTGAGAAAAAAAATGTTCGCAGAGTTTGAATCTTCATGCCTATTGTGTCTAAGCGTCGCGACATTGGTTTAATTAATCGCCCGATTTCTTTTTCTTTTCCATCCAATCTATTTCGTATAAATCGCAGCAAAGCGCGGAAGCCTTGCGGATTAAACGATGTTAATTGAGGTCACCCCACGTGCCGCCAAGTATTGCACCATCGATCCGCGTATTTCTTTTTTCGTAACGCCCGATAACAAAACACAGACCGTCGCGCGATAATCGAGACTAAAATCGATTTCCCGCAGGACAGCAAATTTCAATCGTTCGAGAGCTTGCCGATTAGCGACATAAAGATTCCGGTTTGCTGACGAGGTGGAAACGACGTGGAATTTGAAACGCCGTGTTGTGAAAACCCGATTCTGAGGTCAACTAAGTTCATTCGCGCACTAAATTACGCGAAGCGTCTGAGAAATCGTGGCGTAAGTCGAAACTGCGGAATGCAATAATGGTTTGAAGAATCGCGTTTATTGAGAGAAAAAAATTATATGTATTTCCGAGCGTCAAATAAATCTAATGAAAATGAAGATAATTCAAACCCGGGAACGAAACTTCATATTCTTTTGTGTCTTGCTAAATTAATGTAATTAACACACGTTTAACTGCTGTTTTTTTTTAACTTCATGACTTTGGTCTTCAGACTTTTCATTTATTGCAAAAAAAAAAAAAAAAATCTCAACACAGAATTCGCATTATAATGTAACACAATAGAGGAAGAACTGGAGAATAATCTCCAAACTGGAAAATTATCGTTTTCCTACGTATCTTAGTTTCATTTCACTCAAGTAGAATAAAAAATAAACTATCTGCTCAGTCTTCAATTTCGTTCTATATTTGAATTAGATTTCCAACACTCTGTTCTCAATGTAAGATTACGCAATTTGAATTAATGTGAAATGCGTGCTCAGCATCGTAAACTCGCAACGAGGCTTGAAGTTTACGAGTGTACGAGTCCTCGAGCGAGGCATTCGTCAATTCCATTTCAGCATAATAACACTAAGCCGAGAGCAAAGGATAAGGAGGTCTAAACGCGTTCATCAGGCTAACGGTCGTGTCTTGTAGGAGCGTTTACGATCGCGGCTGATTGTGAGTGCCGCGTTGTTTCGCGGCCGCGACTGACCGGCACTGGCGAAAAGAACGTCGTTTCTTCATGCAAAGGAAACGACGGCGTTCGCCGCGGAGAGCTATAAAGACAAATAGTAGCGAAATGAGCCCAACGAGGCCTAATGACGGCACATTTGCATCGGTCATTAAGACCAGCGGGAAAGTCTGGTGTCGGCTAGCTGTTTCGCTTGACAAACCAGCGCGTAAGATTAGATGAAAGTGACGTTTATCTCGCGGTTTTCTTGCTTTCCCATGCTACTCCCATGCTTCCCCACCAAGCTTCGACGTTACTCCGCCGATATACGACCATTGTATCTCACGTTCAAGGGACGTGAGAATGAAGGAAGTGCGTGACAACTCTTGGAAATTATATTAAAATATTCGACAAAATTATGAAAATTCAAGACAGAATCTCTGTGTGATGTATCAAAGTAGGAAAATGCGAAAGAAGAATTATTAAAGCGTTAGAAAATAAATACGAAGGAAAAGTTCTCATTAGTCATCCAGAAGCCGAATATCCTGAATGTTATAAAAAAATAAATTGCGCATTTGATTAAATAACTGAAAAATAAAAAGAATAAACTCAAGATTATTCTTTATTTTGAGAGAAAGTCAAAAATTGTTTCAAGAGATAAAAGAGAGACCGTTTTTTTCATGAGTTTATTAGCATTGTAGTACGAAATGCGATCTCCTATCTGAAATCTTGCGACTTCGACGTTCTCACGGTGCGCGGTGGACATTTTTTTTTTTTTATGCCATTCAACGACATGCAAATTTTCTCAATGGCTGTCACATTCCGCCTACGTGCGCTAATTTCATCGGCGTCACACGATGTCACTCTTCTCGATCGGAGGAGAGTTCATGGAAAACGATAAAATGATTAATCCCAATCCTCGTTCCCATTCTCTCGGTCGAATCGATTTCGCGATATCGGAATCTCGGCAATCAGAAGAAAACACCTACGTATCCTCATAAAAACTTCGCGAAATGATTGATTTTTATCACGCCGAGGCTGTACTGCTAACCTGTTAATGCGTTCTTAAGTTACTGCGCTTACGTAATGGAGTGTCTGGAAGTTATGGCTGGCGCCAAGCAAAGTGCGTTCTCAAGATCAGCAGAGAATATTCAACATCCTGTGTACTTCTTTTTCCATTCGCGTGTATTTTTCCAGAATTTTGAAATAGAGCTTTACTTAATAAAATTGTGAATTATAATTACCTCTAATGCCTATTTCTAGCAACGTAGATTAACTTCAATCCTGGTTTAACTTACTCTTTATCTTTCTTTAATCTTAAAAATTGGAAAAAGATAAAGAGTATGTTAAACCAAGATTACAGTTAAACTGCGTTGGTAAAAATAGGCACAAGCCGTACCAATTTAAGTTACCTGTGCGTTGTTTTTCAGTACATTAACACAACGTGCATACAGGACATGGTTTTCATTTTCATTTAATTTCATTTCGAAGTGGATGATATTTAATAAAATTTTAATCGGAACAGAAAGAAAGAGAGAAGAGAGAAATGAGATTTAAATTATACTTTTATAAATTCCAGAAAATATCGTTATTAAATTTTGGTTGAAACTTTGTTCGCATGTATCTTGCTTTCGCCAATTTGTCTTCGTAATTACAAACGCGTTTCAATAGTTTAATGTCATACGTTTTATCGGAGAGAACTTTTTCGGTCGTTGTTTAAAATATTAATGCAACTCCTTGTGATGATTTATTGTTTGATAATCACTCTCACGCGTAGATGTGCACGCATTCACCAACGCCTCTTCGTTCGTATCCGATTTATGTGTATGTACATCCGGCTTGCTGTCTCTTTACCTCGGATCAACTTCACCAGGGAATTCTCGGTACTGATCCGCCGGACTTTCCTTCTTTCGTCAACCGAGTGCGACACAAACCGTGTCAAACGTGCATCGCACGGCAATCGCGGATGTGACTCACGCTTCTCATGCCGTCGCAGCGCAAGCGCTTAAGTAAATCTGTTTTTTAAATCTTATCGGAGAATGATCGTAAAAAAAAATATATATATTCTATAAAATCACAGTAAAATGAAAATAATATCTAACAATTTAACGTTCGTAATTTTGTTGATAATCTTCGTGTGATTAAATTTTTATGCGATTATACAATTAATGTTATCCTCTCTGAATATCGCTCGTGCGTATATTTATGTTAATCGAATTTTAAATCGAAAAATGCTACTGGAAAGATCACGCGGATCACAAACAAGCGTCATTCTTCTTCACACAAAAAAACTTTGGAACGTTTCTCATTGGGTTTTTATGAGACTCCCATTGAATCGCGAGCCGTCGTTTTGGCTTGAAAAATTCGCGGAACGTTAAATTAATGCGTTCGAGCATACATATTTGACGACGTTACACAATGCCGCGGATATTAAGCGAAGGCGCATTCGTACACAATGAGATTCGCGAGGGGCTCGTATTCGTTATGCGATAATCGCTGCCTGCCGCGACAGACCAAGAGACAAGGATAACTCGTTCGTTAATTAACCGCCGCCATTTATCCTGCTGGAGAATGAGGAAGAGTAATGAGCGGGTGTCGGGGAAGAGCGAAATGACGCTTCTGCTCCTGATTAATTTGTAAGTTAAATCAACGTGGGGGTTCGACGAAGCCACGAGAGACAAAGGGATGATAAATAGAAGGAATCAAAAGGAGTAGACGTGCATTAACTGAATGGAGACAGGGTGAATCCTTTCTTTCAGATAACGCATCAAGTAAAATTCGTAAAAATCTCTTAGTAAGATCTCGTTTTATTAGAACAATCACAGAGCGTTTATTCGTTTTAATCAACTGTTTATTTAATAATTTGTTTTAGTTATTTATGAGGTACTTAATTTATATAAGATTTATATCTGAAAGTGCTTAGTTTTACGTGAATAAAATTGTATCGCTATTTTTTTTTATACACATAGTTTTTAATTTCTATTTCCTTTAATTAGTTATTAATTTCATATAACTTTTTTTTACAATTTACATGATCAACTGTACAACTATGTATTTATTCATTTAAGAAATAAAATTTCGCTTTAGGAAAAATAAAATAATTATAGAGCCACGCACTTCGACATTAAGTAGATCACAGCGTTGAAATTGAAATTCTAGTCGCATATACGTATAATTGAGTATTATTTAATCTGCAAGACCTTGTTATCGCGCTTTATCAATACTGAGATCGCACGGGTGTACCATTATTACTTTGTCAACGAAGTACACTTATGTGTCCCGGAAATAATTAATCTCGCGAGAGAACACCGCCGGCGGCGACTGAAATTAATAACACTCTCCGTCTTCGTCGAGTCATTTTTCGTTTAATCGCCAATCGACCTAAGAAATCTGTGAATTTATCATGGCAGCATGCCTTGCAAAAAAAAAAAAAAAAACAAGTTGATTTGAATCTTAACAAGAAATTTTGAATACAAAAATTTTTTATTGTAATTCAATGAGAATACTGTGTAATTTATACTTTTAGAATAAAGTTGTAATTACACACAAATTTAAGGGGTAATAATAAAAAATATTGATTAAAGGAACGATTTTATAATCTGTATATAAATCTTTTAGTCAATGAGAATTATAATTTTCATTTTAAAAAAATGTCATTAAACTTCAGCAATTATTTTTCAATTTACAGTAATAAATATCTAATCATTGGAATATACGAAACACTCCAGATCAAAACTTTTTCTCTATTATTTCTAACTGTTTAATCGGCTGCAAGACACGTTCAAACGAGTTCAGTATGCGTCATGAAATTGTTTGGCCATTTCTCATCTCCGCGTCACTGCAGACTAATGCATATTCGATTTACATCAAGTAACTGATGTTGTAGGTCAAGCGTGTGAACTTTACCATCAAATTATATACTTCGGTGCAAAATGCACTATAATTTAAACTAAACGAGCAGTTTTCAACACATTTCAGCGATAAAGGTTTTTTAAAAACACTTTTTTTATTTACCCTGATTCTCGTCTTGTTCAATTATCTATTTTTAAATAAAATAATTTTAACTTTAGAGGCAAAAATGCTAAAACAAATATTAAAGAACATAAAATAGAAAATAATTGATACATATGTTAAATACAAAATTATATTCTGAGGAATTCATTTCTTCAGAGTAATGTACTCTTCTACCTCCGCGAGTGGCTCAATAATTATCACTAAAATCAACAGAAAGTGTGACGTCCGCATTCGGCGGTTCTAAATCTTTGCGCAAACAACGTATCACGAGTCTGATAATTCTGAATCTACCTCGAGACGGACGTGTGCAAGAACGTATAAGACGATTTCCGTCTTCCAGCAAGGAAGAGGGGCGTATTAAGCGTAATCGTCGGAAACATCAATTCTCATTAGAGCGTAGGAGACGCATATCGCCGCCGACACCCACCGGGATGGCGGCAGATTGTAAAACGTTAAACAATGTAACACGTGCACACTCGCTTAAGCATTTGTGTGCGTAAGGTCAGGGCGCAGCGCGTGTCGTCGCACGCCCCTGACACGTTCGTTTTAGTTGCAAAACTACAACGTTCCTAATGCCCGAGCCACACTTGGAAACATTCAATGAGGAATAATAATTCTAATGACTCTAAATATAACGAACTTTTTTGTTTCATTTCTCCATATTATATATTTCTATATAAACGTCCCGGCTTTAATATTTTTAAATGAGATAACTGTACAGCTTGCATAGCGTTATTATACTTTTTATTAACAAATTAAAGTTAAATTCTCAAAAATCTTTCAGTTTATATTTTTGCTGGTTTAAATTTAATGCAATTCGCATTTTATTTCGATTAAATTTACCAACTAATGTGTGTGTTATAACTGGATTTATTGATTTTTCTCAAATTATTTCATTGATTAATTCTATTAATTCTATTTTCTTTCTAGAAACGTTCATTTATTAGAACGCGCATCAATATTATTTTACTTTTAAATAGCATCTTATAACAAATATCTTAGAATATTCCTGCTACGTACGACGCTTTTGCACAGCGCGCAATTACGTATATCGCGACATGTAGCATTTATAATGTGACAGGTATGCGCGCGAGGTAACGCCAGGATTTCGCAGCCGCGAACGGACTAAAGATAGTTCATTATCGCTGGGAAGGATACGCGATTTAACGAATCTTCTCGTGCACGTCTCTCGCACGAGCGCACGCACGACGCGACGCGACGCGATGCGACGGGAGTAAAGGTTGATTAATTGACGATTAATTCCGTATAGAAATACATATGCGCCACGCGGTGATTAATGGTCGACGTGCGGAGTAGAAGCCGATAATTAAGGGAATTTTACCTGGGATTCTCGTCCGGCGTAATAGACGCGTATACGCGTGCACATTATAATAATGTCAAATTAAAATCACAATCGGGAATTTATTTACATTACAATATCGCGTGTAATCGGAAAATGTCACGGTGTCCAATTAAGAAAAACACAGCGGTATAATTGCCACGTATTTAAATGTAATTTAAAGCAAGTGTTCTTTTTCTTTTGAAGAGAAGCTTGAACTGCAAATGAGAATATCCGTGTTCAGGTTTTTTACTCGAAAAAAAGAGAGGGGGGGTGGGCTTTATTGGCGTTCGAGGAAGGAAGAAATTTTTAGGTCGCGCGGAAGAGCCTCGCAGGAATCCCGTGGGAATCGCGGGCTGATATACCGAGGTGTGGCGTTAGACAAATTTATTAGCATTTCAATGGAAAATACGCTAGACACGCATAACGCGGCTAAGCCGCGCGCAAGGACCTCAGCGGCGATAAATAACGCTACATGGTGTCGTATGTCGAGGATGCGCGGGGGATTAGAGGGTAGAGAGCGCAGCTTCGCAGAAATAATTTATAAATATAAATGTGAGAATGGACGAATCTAAAATCCAAACGCGAAGGATAGACAAGTGTAGAGATAAAAAGATTCAAATGTACGATAGATTTTCAGCGTCTTTTTCTTGCAAATCGGATTATTATTAGATATCGAATGTCAGTGTGAAATAGAGATAATTCACTGAGGTCATCTCGCAATTCTTTCATATGCACACGCTAATACCGAGATAGTAACAATTATGAAATATCCGACGCCGAAAACCCGTTATCCTCAGCGCCGCGAATCGTCGATAGTGCGTTGGAGAAGATTACACGTTGCAGCAGCAGCGTTGCAACGCAACCTGATCGTGCACGCAGCTGCTGATGCATGTGCAACACGCAACGTTGCAGCGCGCCGCCGCGTGCGGTTCACATGCACTTGAAACCCCGCAGACGTTGCAGCTAGAATGTCCTGTTACACCCGGTAGGTCTAAGTGGAATGTCAATGAGGCGGCGCATTGCGGAAATTTGTTTTTACGGAAAATCGTAACTCAATTCTCCGCGGGAACGAGTGGCGGCGAACGTCGCGTCATTCGCCTCGGATAGCGAATCTCTCGCTTTTTCTCCCCGCGCGATGAACGTTAATTCTCCTCCCGGAGGGTTGCAACAATCGTCGCGCCTAGCTCTCGTTAGGCGTGTATGCGCGTAAGAATAGGCGCAACGGTACAGGCTTTATACCTTGCATAAATATTTGTCGCCGTAAACGTCATCGTTTGTGTCTCGCGGAAACGCCGGATGCGCATACGTGCATTAATTGTTGCGAACGACCGATAAAGATCTCACGAAATATATTCATAGGTGTCCGGGAATAATCAAATTATCATAAACTGCGGTAGGAAACTCTACCACCGATTTATACAAGCGGTTTCCTTCGATGAAAATATTCCTGAAACAACAACGTTCGGGCAATCGAAAATAAAACAAAATGGAGAATGTAAATTTTAAGAGAAATAATCTATAAATATTTTGTTTGATATTTGTACATTTAATAGGATTTTCAGTAAGATAAATTCGAGATTTGACCTCGCGTGGGCGAGAAGTTTGACGAGAATCTCTCGTTCCATATTTTCGATCTACAGCAACGGCATCGCAACGTGCTCAATTTTTAAGTGATTTATTCGAATCGTTAATCACTACGGAGTGATGATCAGCCTTTTAGTGGTCGTTGCGAGGGACGTCCACTTTCGCTAATAAGAGGAATGTGCTTAGCTAATCTTGTACAAGTCGCGCTGATTTACGCGGACAATTTTATGATCTCTCCAAAATAGCAGAGCAAGATGTCGAGATAGAAACGAGTGAATGATCCGGAAGAGCCTACAGCAATACCAGTACATTCAAAAAGTATATTATAAGATACGTGTATATATTTTATCTATATATGTACACGCTGAGAGAAAAAATTTGTAAAAAATATTTAGTTCGATACGATCAACTAAATATTAAATTGATTTAATAATTATTCAGTTGCACGAAAAAGGTACGATTCATTCGTGTCAACCACTCAAATTTTTTAACCAAGAATTCATTAAAGCAACTCAATATTTAGTTGCGCATATCGAACTAAATATTTCAGTAAATATTTTCAATAAATTTTTTTCTCAGCATATATACGTATAGATTTTTGAATGTAACCAAAAAGATTCTTGATTATCATTAATCTATCGTTACGATAATTATCTTAATTTATTCTTCTTGCAATAAGTTCCTCTTTATGCCTGAGGCCTGATAGGAATATGTCGAACAATGTTGCTAACCCGCGTCGCCGGTGGCTCGCAAGATAATAAAGTTTTCCATTAGTTGATTGATTGCATAATGCGACAACAACGGGATGATTGTTAACGCGGTGGTAGCGGGCGGGTTATGAATTATGGCAGCGTTGCGAGCAATTTCAACAAGTTTATATGCGGCCAAATCGAGGGCAGACGTCAATTTCGCCTTCGTGGAACGCGTTCCAATTGCAAGGCAAACATGTTGCTCTGCCGCAATTGCAGACCTCTCGTTGCGAACGCAACGATTTTTACCGTTGTACAATTTTTCTCACGCCATAAACACAAACTATCCGAGCTCATCTGCGATTACTAGAAAAACCCTTCCCTCTAGTTGTTATGTCTGAATTTGTCATTCCGTCCTTGCAACTTTACTAATATCCAAATCTTAATGCGTTTGATCTGTTGAGATATTTCGAGAGATAAATTTGCTATTAATTCAATTTATTATTTTTTATATGTCGTAATAATTAGAATTATGTCGATTAATTCCGACAATCCTACCATATTTCAGAAGTAATTAAAAGATATAAGACATATTTTGTTATGTAATGTGATATAACAAACATTATATACGATAACTTTCTTGATGTGAGTAAATAATTAACATTATTTCAAATTTAATACAGATTATATTATAATGCTTCAAGATTTGATTTATTTTGATTATAATGCATATTAGGATATTCTATTAATTTTCCGAAATTCATTCTTGTGTTTGTTGTCACTAACAAGCGGGCATTTCATTCGGCAGCCTAATCGCGTCTACGAGCGCGAGTGCTTTAATACTGCATCTTTAAACAAGACAGCGGTTCTCTCGGGCCTTCGGCACGACGGAATTGCGAAACGTGTAATTTATGAACGTGCCGCGGCATACTGCGGCCGTTGTTGTAGGTGGCTGTTTGTATAATACACGTATGTATGTACATACGTAGGTAAGCGGCAGCAACGGTACAGCCACGATGGAGAGGAGTGGCCATCGTTCATTGTTGCAGCAACAATGCACCGACATATGTCGCGACGGCGGCGGCGGCGCACTGTCCTTGCACCGCGCGCGAGACCCACGGAAAAAGACGCGGGGAGGAAAAAAAAAGAGAAGAGAGAAGCGAGAAGAGGAGCGAGAGCGCAGAAGAAAACCGGGTCTCCTCTCTGTGCGTTGACCTTAATCATGAGAAGCTTTCCAGCCACCCACTACTACTCGAGCGACGTCCCGATTACGCGAAAATAACGTGCTTTCTTCGCCGAATCGCGTTGCGTAACAGGGACACGAGCCAGCGCCAAGCGAGTCAAACGTCGCCAAGCAAACGCGGTGCAATGAATGCATTATTTCGCGGAGCAACATATCTCTCGTTCTTATGAAAGATGAACTTTACCCTCTTAAATATTAAAGAATAAAATTTCAACAAATTTCTTCAGGCGAATAATATTTTGTTATTCTATTAACTTCCATTTGTGTGTGTGTGTGTGTGTGTGTGTGTGTGTGTGTGTGTGTGTCGAAATTTTAATACCTGTAATTAAAAGGACAATATCGTCTAATCGATCTCGGGGAAAAAATTGTTCACATATAATTATACATAATTATATATCAATTATGTCTCTATACATATATTTAAATATATATAATTATATACATTTAAATACATATGTAATTATGTATAATTATGTATGGACAATGGATATATACATATAATCCGAGAAAAAAATTTTTTTTTTAGTCCATTTCTGTGTCTGAATCGTTTAGTGTCAAAATAAACAGCGTATTAACGTATGCACCTAGTAAATAAAATTGAACTTGAGTCAAATTTAACATTTCTTGAGTTATATTGTTTTAGTTTAGTTAAGAATTAACTATATATAACAAAAATTAAATAACGTACTCTATTAGAACTTCCATGAAAATTTCATATTATCGGGCGGATTAAACGCAGCACGGGCAAGCGAACTTGTCAATAATTTCGGCAATGATAATTTTCGGTTCGTCGTTTTGTCGTTAGTATTTAAATAACTTTTAAATTTAAATCTAGAAATAACAGCGTACCGACCGATTTAGCGGGACGCAGCGGCGCTATAATGCAGCGCGTTTCACGTACGTTACCTCGTCGCGTTGCATAACGCGGCCTCTCCTCCTCAAGGTTGACTCCGCGGGCCCAATCCGATGTTCCCGGGGCCGCGTGTGTTACGCTTTGGGAATTACCGTGCTCATTAGCGTACGAGAACAAAGCCGAAGTCCATGGGCACGTTAATGTTTCCGGTTTCTGCGCGCACCGTTAAAAAAACTCCTCTATTTCCTTTCAGGAGACACGTGCTGATTCTAAACGATGTTTTCGAGAAGAAGAAATACAACTGGCAGGAAGCATGCCGAGTTGTTAACACGGATTTATAATGTCGCGGCCAGTACTTGTCTTTCATCGACAAATTTTGAGGAATGTCGTCTCTCGCTTGGAATATCGCCTGAAAAAACAGTCAAATAAAGAGGAGAGAATACTTCAGCTTTGTGTGGATTTCGGTGCAAATAGGATGAAAAATAATATTTTCGGAAAAGCTTTACATCTCATTATCGTTTAACGTATTTTTTTTTCTTTTTTATAATTCTTCGCTCTTAACACAAAGTCAACTTTTAAACAGATCGGAGTTAATTTATAATTGTCAAGAGTGATACAAAGTGATCTTTCAAGAATCGCAACAATCTCGAGAAGAGATCGTGCGTTACGGCTCGGCCTGCCGCCACTAATGATAAGTGACACGTGTAATAATCGCATAATCGCGTCGTATTTACCGTCACGAGCGGGTCCCTCAAGGCTCTTTAACCACCTAAATGGCATCTCGTATATTAGTCCACTTTGTGTGCCACCTTTAACCGTTATCCATCAAGCCATGCACCATAATCTGGCCAAGTGGGCAGGCAACGCGCGACCAACTTGTGCTATTGTTTAATTCTAAGGAGCGTGACGACGGAACGATTCGATCACCGATTGAACAGTAGAATGCTCACGTGCTGTTTTAATGTAAAATTTGCGGACTGATTGCAATCGCTATGTAAAATGATCGTATTATAGAGCAATTTTAAAGAACTATGCGACAAAGAGCATTTATAATTTTCATCTAACTCCTACACATTGAAAAAGGTTTGATAATGGCTACCAAATGTTGGTAAATGAAATAATGCCAATTAAATATTTACCAAATTAAGTGTTAGCAAAGATTAAATTTACTACGTATTTAGTAAAGTAAAACTATTCTTTTTTTGTTTGCATTGATCAAATATTTAATCATCATTAGCAGTAATTACCAAACTTTTCTCTTTTCAGTGCATCAAATTGCTATACTGCATGCGATACTTTAATGTAAATTAATGGAGAGATAATAACAGAAGCTCAGAACACGAGCTCTCGTTTCAAGTCGGTAACAAAATCGCCGGCAATTAAATTGCGCTGGAATTTACACACGCGGTAAGAGATCAACGAATTAATGAGATTTAATCATAGCGTCGAGAAATCGCGTCTATCATGTAATGGAAACGGATATCCAAGTGCAGATCGATTCCGCGCGCGTCGATTCTCCTCTGCGAAGATGATCGGTAACCCGTAATTGCTGTGACGAGGTAATTACCATCGGGATAATTGCCGTACAAGAAAACCGCCGATGGACAGGTGAACGAGTTCAGTGGCGATCTCACGTGGATCGAATTTACGTAAGCGTCGAGTCCCGTGGCGGAGAACTCGAAAAATCCTTGCGCGATTTATGCGACGCATTACGCGCGCGCAAAAAAAAAAAGAAATGAAAATGGAACGCTCGATCACGACGAAATAAATCACGTTAGCATTCCGATGTAAGTCGCGTTATAGGAGTCACGGATAATTGGACAACTGACGAGTAGCAATTTTTTAATCCTGGAATTCCGTTTGCAAAACTTAAGAAATTTTTCTACGAATTAATAAAAAAATAATGTAATAATCATAATGTATCATAATTTAAATAATAATAAATAAATCATAATTTTCGTTAAAATAAATACACGAATAAATTACATGCACGCGCGTATACACCGAGAGAAAAAATTGTAGTGGTGGCAACTACAAGGGGACAACAATACGTTTTGTTAATATAATTATAATATATAGTTAAGTGAACTATATTATAGTTGTTGCAACTAAGTTAATGGTTAAGAGAACTGATAAAAAATAGTTGTAATATATTATATAATATAGTAACTTCAATTATTTTCAGTAGTTCTCTTAACCATTAACTTACAATTAGTTGCATAATATAATAACTATAATATAGTTGACTTAATATTATATATCTCTTAATCATTAACTTAGCTGCATAATAACTACAATATACTTCACTTAATATTATATATTATAATTAATACACTATATTATAATTATATTAACACTATATATTACAATTTATAATTATATTAATAAAATTTGTAGGTCGTCCCCTTATAACTGCCACCATTATAATTTATTCTCTCGGTGTATCCTTTTTATATTGCTCCTTGCTTCTTGAGAAATAACTACGAAAGCGTTGGCAAGGTGTCACAGCTGCGTGCAATCTGTGCATGCGCTTCTGTCGATGCCGCGCGTTTGCGTCTTTGAAACGACACCATCGCGCGCGTTACGAATTATGGATTCCGAACCCGATCTCACAGGCTGGTCACGACGCAAATAAACCGTACGCGCGCTTTTCCGCAGGCCGAGCCTAAGGCTCGATTCCGAAATCTGACTTGCTAATAACGCTCGCACGTCGGCACGGCGCGGGGCGGCTGGTCGGTTAGCCCGTGCATACACCGGCACGCTGCATGGGTACGCACGCGGACATGCCGGTGCTTTGCTTTGCAAATCTAATTCTGGCAACGCGCGCTTGCCATGCCCGCGCGTATTATTAATTGCAGCGCCTTCCACGGGCGGACTCGCGGCACAGTTTTGGAAAATTCGTCGAGTTGGCCGGAGAAATCCGCGAAATCGTGCAGTCCCGCCGCGAGAAAATAAACTTGTATTCTTCGAACACGGTTCGCACAGAATGGCGAAATATTATCGTGTTTTTATCGGCTCGCTAGCCCGCGCGCGCGCGCGCGCGCGCGCGTATTTCTCGTCCTACATCATGAATCAGCCCGTATAAACGCGCAGCGGGACTTGCAAAAATAATCGTCGAAAAGCATCGTCACACGCGCTAATTTGCGTCAGAGAAAATCGCGAGAAGACGGCACCACTTAGCGCGGCGAACAAATAAATAGACGTCGTATCGGCCGGAAAAATAATCAGCGCCGAGCTCGCCTGCGTCGCGAGGCGTATACGCTTAGTACTGCGCTTCGTCGCCGGCCTTGCGCCGAGCTTGCACTCGCGCGATAACGCGCGAATCCGAACATTTTATAAAAATTCTAACGTTGCGTAAAATTCGAACGTGCCCTTGAAAAAACTTTGATTCTTCGATTTGAAAATTTATAAGAATATTTTAGAAATAAAAGAGAAAATAAATCGTTTGGATTAAGAATCGCTGCTAAGAAAAATATCAGAGTAACAGAGCTTATTTACTGGCTGTACAATCTCGCGCCCGTGCCTTCGTTCGCGTTCTCTAAAATGCCAGTTACTGCACTTTTCACGCGCGATACTTTCAACGCGCACGTATGATGGGTTTATCGAGATCTCACAACTACTGTTACGATATTACCATACGTATCCCATTATCCTATCCCATTATTTATGTCAATTATTATGTCTAATAACTCACGGAGTGAGTCCAGCGCGACCTGGATAGCTCAGGAATGATTTATAACGATCCAAGATAAATGCTACGAGAATCCAAGATATATCGCAGATTGATCGGCTCGATTTTTCCGCGACTAATGTTCATAAATTATAAATCTTTTATTCAATAGTTAATCAATGTGGGATCTTTAAATGGCACTTCGTTCTTTCCATTCATTGTTTCTTCGTATCCTGTTCAATCGCATCTTTTAAATATTTTCAATTATTCCCGTCGTACTTTTATTAAAACAGTGATTGATTTAATATTTAATACATTATAAATTATTGAAAGAGAGAGAAAATATTTCTCCAAACGTGTATATTTTTTTTATTTTTATTTTTTAGACAAAAATTGTAAGAGATTAATGTAAATTAATAATAAAATATCAAGTCAAAGATTGCACTTCTGAAGGTTTCCTAGCGCGACCTCGATAGCGCGCTTATGACGAAATGCTTTTGTAAGCGAGCCAGAACCACCGTTTTTCCATGCTTATTTGGATTATTTGGCGGACGACGTTCCTGCGTGAATAACACTACGTAAACACTTGTCTAAAGAGCGGCTTTACGCTTTACTAAATCTCCTTCACGATGAGATCCGCAATTACGCGAGCCGGAAGACAGAGAAAGGCGCGTTAATCGATAAATAATTGATCGAAGTCTCGCATGGGAAAATCATCGTAGAAAATCACCGTAGCTTTGAAAACATTATACGGAAAAAATATAACGAGACATTGTTTAAGATACTTCCAAGATTGCGTTAACTATTTCTCTCTCCTTCTCTCTTTTTTTAAATAAAATCTATAAAAGTGAGTGAACATTAAATATTTTTCAAATTAAACAGAATCATAGGTTTTTATTTGATACATTGCTGAAGAATATAACTAGACTACGCGAAATTTTAATTTTATGTCCGAGTATTATATAAATTGTCCGTTTGTTAAATCCCATTCTTTGTTACGTTCCCATGTCAACTAATGATTCGAAAAGCAGAGACACGCTCGGACACGAGATCGAGTATGACTGACGCAAGTGTAATCTCGAGTTTCCTGCGACATTATACAAACAGAATGATGAAACGCCAGTCTGATGCCAAGAGCATCTTTGTTCTTCGATTATTTCGGACCTGGCACGCTTCAAGAGATCGAAAGCAATCATCTCGAACTCTTCCGAGAAACTCCGTCTGTCATATCGCAAGACATGTGTTTGATCTTTATTTGATTGTTATTATTCTTCTTTTTTTTTAGTTAATGATGATATTAGGTCAGATAAATAAAATTTGTGATTTAAGAGATCTATAAGATCATATTTTAAGAAATATGCATTTTTATATTTAAAATAATTCTATTTATTTGTTAAAAAGAAAAAAAATTTTTTGTATCTACTTTATTTCCTATTAATAATAATAATAATAATAATAATAATAATAATAATAATAATAATAATAAGCTAAGTCACTTTGTTATTGTATTGAATAATCAAACTTTTTCATTAATTTTTATTTGATAACGTATCTTCTATATATCGTTTACGTTGTTTGCGTGAAAGAAATGCGTATCTATTATAAGTATGCGGTTCCGCTTGTTTCGCAATGCATTGACGTCTTCTCAATGAGGTCGCAGGCGTGCAGTTTCAATTCAGTGTGTTGGCACACTAGGTAACAGAGAAGCACGGTACATATACCGGAAACCCTGACATGACGTCCGAAACGACGGACGCAGCCCACGTGTCCCTCGAGAAACTTTATATAACATTATATAAGAGAAAAAGAGAGAAAGAGACACAAGGAAGTAAAAAAAAGAGAGAGGAAGCGGGGGCATTACATCTTCTCGAATAGTAAATGGAAACTAATAAGTATTCCTACGTGCAATCGCATATATAAATTATTTGCACGTATAAATTCATTTTAATCGTTTTACATAATATTTTTCGTACAAATAAACAATAATATTAATATAGTGAATTTATATTTTAAATATTCAAGTCTACGAAAGGCAAGATGCAAAAGCCAAATTGTCTCTTAAGATTACCGATCTTCATTTACAAATATTCACAGAAGAGAAAGTGAAATACAGAAACTCTCCAGTCCAAGCCCTTTAAATAGATTCGTTTTCTTTCGTCGTGCAACAATCTCTATTTCAGTATCGCTTTGATTCTCAAAATAAAGCCAGTGATTCACACCGTTCTGTTTGGTGTGGGCCGGTAACAACAGACGATTGGCATTTTCCTCATTCTTACAAGCAAATTCAATTTATTTACAGATAGACGATAGCATCATAATGAATGAGTAGCATTGAAACGATAATTGCATGCTAATTTCGTCATTTTATATAATTAATTAATGCTAGTTTTATAATTATAGAGTCATTGTATAATTCTAGAATAATTTTACAATAATAATTTTATAGTGTAATAATTTGCGTTAAGCGATTATCTCGTGTGATACGAAGAAACAGTAGCAACGATACAACAACCGATAAAACGTCGACTAACTCTACGATTAACTCTAATTATGAATCAAAGTCGGCTAGGTGACAGTATATCGAATATATCTCGGATATTATCGGACGAAAAAGAAACGCTACCGATCGCGAATTAATTAACGTCAATATCGAATATCGATCAGAATTGCAATCATTTAGAAACAAGATATCGCCTGGAGATGCAATCGCAATCGAATTCATTAAATCGACCGACTTGTAGATTTCACATGTGAAAAATAAGAGAAACGGTAGCACGAGGGATGAGGAACATCGCGACGTTGTCACGCACATCCCGCACGTGTTTACGTGCACCTGCGTGTGCACTGACACCATTTGAATAGTCGTCATTCAAGCAGGCACCAAGAAATTTAAATCCTCAGATTTATCCATCTTCCAATTAATTTTATAATTTCAGCGTCAATAAATTAAGCGTGCTTATAAAATAAAGTTGATTTATACACATTAAGAAATCTTGTAATTTCATTAAATAGTCTTATTAGAAATCCCATAAATTTAAATATCCTGAACATTTCAGTTTTTTTCTCTTTTTTTTGAAAAGCAAATATACAGAGCGTTAAAATTATGCACTATTTATTTAAAAAAAATTCATGCCGTTGCAAATTATTATTTTAGCCTAATCTCAAGTTTTCTCTTCACCCGTGTAAAGTATTATAAATGGGAAAAAAGATTGTCACATGTGAAACAGACGGAAAATTCGAATCGAGAGTCGATTTGTAACCGGTCAACCGCGATCGCTTTAAATCACGTCCGGTCGCCCACGCGGGAGCGACTATAGCGAGAGTGAGCGTGCGAGCATGTAGTATGCGCGCGAATGAAACGAAACGGGCGAGCACGATTTCATTCATGCGCGACCCACTTAAATTTCATTCAACGATCGGCTCGGGCCTTCGCGCCGTTATACGTACGCGCTGTACCTATCCTTTCTCTCGAACGTGGCATTTGTCTGCCATCGAAACCGCGAAATTACGAGTCTCAGCGCGATTGTATCTCTCGATTCCCAAGAATTTCAAACGCATCTGAGGCTCCCGTCTACTCCTGTCTAATCCGATATGGAGATATTTTAAGCAGGCGCCACAGAGAAAGAGAGAGAGAGAGAGATTAACAAAAATAAATTATTAATAATAATTATTAATTATGGCTAACATTTAATATAAGTAACATTTAATATATTTTTGATTAATTTTCTTTGAATAAACGATACTTCGAAAATTATTAGGATGTTGCACCGTGATATAAATTAATACATTTTTAACCTTTTATATAAATTAATAATATTGCATTTTAAGAAGCTGTCTCATTTATGATCTATTTCATTTACATCCGTTGATATACGTTTAATATTGTTCGTCACCGACATAACATTCGCGCGACAATAACTCGGACTTCGTTTGTCTCGGCTTTCACTACGATAAGACACTGTGAACAGGACTTGATATCGCGAATCGTCTTACTAAACAACTGGATGCTGATAGTGCAACAACATTTGAAAGCGCAATACAGATAACCGGCCGGCGGATGTTTGAGTCGCAAAAATGGTCCATGCCTGGTTTTATGCACGTACATGCATGTGCACGATTTGCTTTTGACATTACAATGGCAATGTCTAAATTATCTATCGCACAGGCAAGTAATTGGATAAATTGTTTTCTTCTTATTCATTTCTTTTTTCAATTATACGATTTCTGCTTATCGTGTAAAAAATAATAAGGAAATTTTTAAAATATCTGTCAAAATAAAATTCATGAAGTAGATAAATGATGATGGCTTTTTTCTCTTCTTGTTCATTTCTCTTTACACTTCTAGATATTTTGCAATACCGTAAAAGCTGTAAAATGTAATGCTAACTAAAGATGCAGTATCCAAATAATTTTTAAGATATCGTTTACCCAAAGAAAATTAATTAAAAATATTAAGTAATTTTTTTTTCATAATTCAAACTTAATTATTGAAAGAAATTAATTTAATGAATTCCGTATCTAATCAAATAAGTAACTGAACATAAACGTTAAAACATTAAAATTTTAGTGATACACTTTCAAGCAGGCTATTCAAAGCAATAAATAAATTCCTCATAAAACGGAAGAAACTGATACCTAGATGATTTTTTAATATTTTACGCGAGAATAAATTTTTTCGTTAATTCGCTAAATAATAACTATTCCTTTGAGCCTACGTAGAGAAAGAAGAAACATATTTCTGCTTACATTCGATTACGAAATTCGGGATCGACGATCGACGACGAGATTGCAAATCGATGAAGCGTGGTTAATCTTAATCGCCGGTAATTATGGCGATAATTACGACTGCGCGCGGATTGTTCATAGTTATCTGTTATGCAGCTACTTTCACTGTCGCCGATACAGCAGCCATTGTATGTATATAACTGCAGCATCTCGAAAACCGGTATTCCCCGAGTGCTATTTGCATAAACTATCGCGGCTCTCCGGAAAACGCATTCCAATCATTTAAAATAATTATTCCCATACTTTTTTTGTCTGTGACGCTGCAATTTGTCGCTATTAGTGACGCTATTACTTATTTCTCCGGTAATTTTCCCTGCTTAAATCTTGCACGGATCGATCGGACACGTAAAAATTCAACCTCTTTCTCTCTCTCTCTCTCTCTCTCTCTCTCTCTCTCGTCGATGTGATCAGTCTTCGTTCTCATGGAAAAAATGCTGCCCTACTGGTTGCTAAATTGTAATTCTAATATTAAAGACAATCAGAGACTTGTTTTCTACACGTAGCAGCTTGATTTATCCGCCATTAATAATTATCATCTAATAACAAAGTATGATTTCGTAATCAAGAAATACCTGGCATACCGTAACTCGATAAATTTTAAATTGTATTCAAGAGTATTGGAATTTGAATTTTAATATAATTTTTATTACATAATTTTCAATCGATATATATACGGAAACAATTATTTTTAAAAAATATTCTTGTTTTTTTTTCAACATAAAATTTTTGCTCAACACAATTACAAAATTAATTGAATAGATTTAATCTAAATCTGTAATATCTAATATATTTCAGTAGTACTGATGATTCATTTTACAAATTTTTTCATCGCCACTTTATTCCTACCGATATTAATTATTAAAGCAAACGTTGATCGTATCGTTGGGAAAAATCGACTCCATTACAACGAATGTCCGCGCTAAATGGAAGCTTAGATAGAAGTTTATCTGATCGCACATTGCGTTACTACGTTCAATCAGCGTTGCATTAATGCTCGCCCATGCAACCTTTTAAGTCTCACACATCTCTCATTAGTATAATTTCAGACTTCGCGTTAAAATCGCCGCGCAGTTGTGTCGACGTTGAACGAAGGCTCGTCATTGTTCGTCGACAGTAATAATCGTTACTTGCGATCGAGAGATCGAGACTCGATACGCCAGATCTCCTTGATTTCTCAGTTTGTCTCTTTCCTTTCTCCCTGTCCTGAGATACATTTCTTGCTCGAAACATTTGTCACATATAATCTCGTCATCATTTTGTTACACGATTCGCGCATTAATAGTTAGATATAATTGACGCCGCAAGGTCAGGATCTCGTAGCTTCAACGCCGAAGATAGAACATAAATCGCGGATTAGGTCGAAGGTCGGATTTCTAATCGGCTTTCCTTCCATCGATTTATCATCGATGGCACACCAGGCCACTTATCATCAATTATATCAGCTGATGTTTACAAGCTACTAAAGATAATTTCACCCCTTTCGTTAATGCGAGATTTATGAGACAAGACACTGGCATTTGTGACATTAATTCATAATTTTATAATATTAATATATTGAAAAGCAATATATATGTAATATCACAAATTCTAGAATTTATGATATATAGATGAAAAAATAGAATATAATCAGACGTACAATTCAATTTATCGATTTATCAAATTTCTTTCAAAAAATCATCCTAATGAAAGTTAATATTCTGTAATATATTCTACTTCTATTTTTATTCTCGAGAAAATTTAAAATCAATTTAAGAGACAATTCTTTAAAAAAATTTGTTATTTTACTGTAAACAAATTCATACCACTATCATGGCATTACCTAATAATTTTATAATAGATAAAATATAAAAATGTGTACATATAATTAAACATACAATTCGATAATCGATTTATCAAATTTCTTTCAAAAAAATCATCCAAATGCAATATTTTATATTCTATAATATATGTCTACTAAGTCTGTTTTTATTTTCGAGAAAATTTGAAACGACTTTAGGAGACAATCTCCTAAAGAAATTCATTAGTTTACTATAAAAAAAATTTATTCCACTACCATAAGAAATTATATCAAACTGATCTCTTCAGCAAGATTTATGAAGTCCAAGGCGTCTATATGAATAAAATCAATCGTCAATCACAATTCTAATCCGCCATTCTCCTCGGTGCTAAAAGTCATGCAACAATCGCGTATACGCGTGTCGTTCATAAAACGACACGCATAATTTCATAACGCTCGCAAGGAGTCACCGGAGGAAAAATTGTCATTAGTGTTTAGCCGTCGCGTTTCCATCCCGAATCTCATAAATAATTCAAAACGCCGCGGGCGCGATCTTTATTAGTTTCACGTAAAAAATAAAGAAACGGAAAAGTAATAACGATGAAAATATCGGCCAAGGCTGACGCTGCCGCCAGGCGTGGGCGGCATGTTTGCAACGTTAAATGCGCGTTAATGACGCATCGCCGGCGGCTGCATCTGCCGATTTTGAAAAATCTCCGACGCCGGTAGATCTGCATAATCGTGGATATCGTTGCGGAGATGCAGAAAAAAAATTGCGACTCGCGTTCCTGTTTATTATCGCGCACGATAACGTCTGCATTTCGCGAGTGAATCGTCTCGCAAATATTGGGCACACGAAATGAGCCAGATAAAAACGATAAATATAGATAAAAGTTATCTATATTTTATAAACAATATTAAAATAGATATCATAATTAAATAAATTGAATTAAAATGATTCTGCTGTCGAACAAAATATTCTCATATTTAATCAGAGAAATATCTTTTAATCGAAATTATATCATTGCAAATTTTAAACTAATTTCTATTATTTTTTCTATCTTTTTTTCTATAGAGTTGAATCAACGCAATCACATGTTTTCCATAAAATAAATTCGTTACAAACCAATAGCTTTGTAACTTTTGATTACTTCAGTAAATCGACTCCGGGTTTTTTTTATAAATTTCCAAACATATGTGAGAACAGTCTGTAAAATTTTTGTTAAATTTCTAATATTTCAAAAATAGGTACACCCTTAATTTCTTTGCCACAGAACTGTCGAGCGCCGACAAATTCTAATCGTTACTCAAGTAATAAAAAATGTTAAAAATTATTTTCGAAATTTAAATGTAATTAATGCAAGTGGTAGATTAAAAAAAAACCCTAGTATACGTTAAAATTTCCGAGGTTTAAAAATGTAATTTATCGATCGTGTATACGGAACTCACTTGATATCTAGTCGTTATCGATAATCTGTAGCGTGGGCGAGTCGTTATCGTGCACACGTGAAAAGAGCAAATTGACGACCGGTGTTAATAACAAATCGCCGTCGGTGATTTTTTGAAAACGCGCACGCCGTTCACATATCGATATGCATAGGTCGTTACATTAGATATTCCAAGGAGACATCGCAATCGTGCGTGCAACTCCAATTCACGATTTTATTCAATTATAGTACGCGAACGCTTTTCTCTCTCTTTCCCGACTCATTTCAGATCGTTATCGTATGACTGTGCGGTCAGTCGCATTTGCTACAATCATGAGTGATACGATCTATACAATCTAACTTTAAAGCCTGGCTTTAACTTCAAAATATTTGGACATTTTTATCAATTATACGCAATTGAGATTTTTTTTACGAATATCACAATACGCTAGATATATTTTATTTTAAGACACATTTATATTTAACACATTTGATAAAAATGTTTCTGTTAATTCAACACGTGCTTGCTTGTAAAATTCATTCGGTTATTGCAAAATAATGTAATTTTTAGCGGATTGTTGCATCAATTTTTTTTTGTACCCATGAGCAGATGACTCGCATAATTCTTACATCGTGGCGAGATGAGTTTGTCTTGTAAATATTGACTATGGCTTGACGCGGCTATGTTCGGTCTTCACGCATTTATAGTCGACAATTGCAATCGCGAGGTTGGATAATTAAGTCGTAAAAAAAAAGGTAGTCAAGCTTCGTCATCAGATAGCAATAATCATAGACGAGCATCTGGAAAAATATCCGGTGGTTATATTTTTTTTTCTTTTTTTTTACAATGGCTTAACTGCCGAAGGTGCTAAAAAAAAGAAAACATTTGCGAAACCGGAAATAAATACTGACATTACGACGAAATAGGTGCGGGTTATCGCGATACGTCTGGTCCGGGACTTCCCCGAACGTCTGTTTGTCATTTATACAAGGATGAAGAGACAGATTATTATTAATCCGTAAAGTTGAGCCCGATAAGGCGACCTATCCTTTATGTACATTAATATTAACAAAATCTCTTAATAAAAAAAAAAAAAATATCGGCGAAACGACGAAATTCTCTGATCTTTATGTATGGTTTGTCTGGATTGTATGTACATACATAATTAAATCCTTTTAAAAAAATATACACGTATTTTAAAATGTATGCACAGGATGTACACAATTCACACCTCAATCGCACACAAAATATGTTTTATTAATTAACTTGGGAACCATGGAGGTTTCCAGACTTAATTCCTCTTATCTCCTTGTAAAACCACGACAAATCAGTAGTTTACGTTCAATTAATCCGGAACAATAACGATCTAATGAATAATCACGTTAGAATTTAAAAACATCGAAGAAAATGTTACTAAATTTCAAAGATCATGCGTCAAATGAATAAAAATGTTTTAGAAGAAAAAACAAACAATTCAAATATTTAATATAATAAATGTATACACATTTTATGTTAATCTCTCGCGAACCAGATAAAAAAATCAACATTTTATGCAACCATCTGGGGTATTTTCTACTCCATGCTATACTTCACTGTAACTACACTAATTTAATATGACAGTAATCCCATTAATCATAAAATCGATTTTTTTAAAATAAAAAATAAATAAATCTTTAATTTTTTAAAACAAGGATAAGTAAAGAGTTGTAGGAATTTAAATCTTGCTGGGATATATCACACCCCATCTAGTTCAAAAGTTTAACATTGAAATTCATATTAAAATTAATGCGATTAAATTAATGCGAATATAATTCAAAGAAAAAAAATTCGGAAAAACGAGAGATATGAATTTCATTTACTTTTCTAAATTTAATTTAATTTAATTTTTAATGACTTAATTTTTAACATCTTCTAAACACATTTTTATGCGAATAATAGCGGCTTCTTTTCCAGATAAGATCAGTTGGTGGTTTTTCAAAGGTGTTAAGTAGGATTGAGAAATGTCAGATACGAAAAACAAAGACTCGGATTAAGATAATACGAGTCTAACGAAGAAGTTGGTGATTTAATTCCACACGCGAGCGTGTGTACGCGCGGGATTCAAACGCATGTCGGATAATGCGGACGCAAAAATGTTCTATCTCACGCACGAACGACGCCGATAAGTCTCGCGCGAAGGTGAAAGGGAACCGCATGTTTAAAGCTTATAAGGAAGAGAACCGGTTCCCTCCTCGCGCGTTTGCAACGCGCCATTCGTTGCATTGAAAACACGCTCTCATTTGCCCTCGCGAAAAAGAATTCAAAATTGTTAAAAATACGTCTCTATAAGCGAACGACATTTGGGAAACGGAATTTTCCAAGTACCCCGCCTTTCGACTTTCAAATAATATTGATATAATTGAAATCAGCAGCTCCCCGTCGTAAGTTTAGATATTATATCAATGTAAGAACTAGTCAGGGTTGAATAACTAATTAAAAAATACAGTTAAAAAATTGATAACTGTTAATTTGATTTAGTTAATTTTTAATGGTTTAATTTTTAATTTTATCTATTTATTTAGAAACATAAACTGTAATTTATTAATTTTTTCAGAAGATAAAAATTTATCTACGAAGAAGAAATAATACATAAAAAACAATATTTCTTTGTTGTTTCATATAAGCTTAATTTACAAATAAAATATTACATTTGATGATCTATAATTTAAGTAATCTAATTTTAAAGACTTATGAATTTCTAATTTAAAACGAATAATGCTTTTCGAAATTAACTTTAATTTAATTTAATTTTAATGTACACTGAAAACAAAGTTATTTATGTTTAAGCAGATATATTTATTATTTCCTTGATTTAAATAAATCTTAACTAATATAAAATATTTTATTTTTAAACTTGAGAAATATTTTTTTAAATCAAGGAAAAAAGGGATGTTAAAATAAATATATTTACTTTTGAACACAAAAAAAATTTTTTAGTGAAACTTTTAATTGCTTTTTTTTTTTTTAACTTATCATAACTAATTAACTAATTTTATAAGCCATTAACTTAGCTAAAAAAATTTATTAACTTACCAATTCTAGCTAGCATATATACAAAAAATAAATTTAACATTAAATTAGAGCGATGTAAAAAACGGAGAAAATAAGCCCCGAAAACTTTATGAGAGCTCTAATATATTTTTTTTTTTATCAAGAAAGTGATGTTAAAATAAATATATTTACTTGAACATAACAAAAATTTTTTCAGTGTAACTTTTAATTAGTTAATTTTTTGTCCTTAACATAATTTAACGTAAATTAATTTTATGTCATTAACTTTAATTTAATTCAGTAAAAAAAAAATAATTTACCAGCCCTGACTAGCATAAGACAAAAAATAAATTTGGTATTAAATCAGAGCAATAAAAAAAAAACAGAGAAAATAAATCCCGAAAAAACTGCGTGAGCTCTCTGATATTTCGATACGTACCAGTCGGTTCCTGTAGTTCAGCGGACCATCGGGGTGACCGATGTTCCTGCGGAACTGCTTCACAGTCCTCGGCGGCGCCGTGGTACGCATCTTTGCGAGGTGTGTTTCGTCAATCTCCTTTCCGAATCACCGTCACATCACACGCGACGCACGAGCACTGTCGATTAACCGAGCTATATTATCGTTGGCCACCCGAACGCACGCACTTTGGCCACACTACCAGAGCAGAAACGACGATCGGAGTCGAATGGCGACGCGAAAATTGCGAGGGGAGAACACGCTTCATGTTCGCAAACTTCTACGTCGCGCGTGCCGTGTCACGAACGTCGAAGCCGTCGACCATTGATCCTGTAAACAACACGGGTGACCGAGGCACACCTGTGTGTAACGGCGACGCGTAATTCGGCGGAGCGCGAACGTCGGGGACAACAAACGCGTGTCCGCGCCACGCTACCGCGCACCGCGCGCCGCTGGTGAGGTTACGTCACACGCACCGGCGCGCGCGCGCACGCGCAACTCCTCCCACCCCGCGCCACTCGCTCGCACACCTACGCGTGCATGCACCGTGCCATCCGCTCGCCGGAAAGCTCGCGAGGGATTCGAAAACAACGGCCTGTTCTCCGGGTTGCGCGTGCAACGGGCGAGAATGACGCGTGACGAATCGCGACGAACACTTCGCAGGCCGCGGCCCGCCGGCACCGCGGTGCTCCCGCGATAACGTCGCGATTGCTCGCGATACGGTGCCACCGCGTAACTGGCACCGAAAAGTCGTCGATTCCCGACGAAAATCCCGCAAAACCGGCGACCAGCGAGTCGACGACGACGAGCGACGACGAGCGACGACGAGCGACTGAGCGAACTCGAATGCCGACACCGGCGGGCAAATCACCTCTAACGCGCGATGAGGTAACGCGAACGAGAGAAACGACGAACGATTTCGTCTTTTCAACGTGGCCGCCGGCACCGCACTGAAGTCGGCGAGCCCGCTCCGCGCTCCGCTCTCGCGGCTCACTTCGCGCCGTGGCGATTCGCGTTCGAATCCTCAGCTCCGGGGGACTCGTTGGCGCCCGTTCGGCGACTAGCGTCGCCTACGTTGGCGTCGACACAATCGGCATTTGAATGAGAATAATTAGAAAACGTACAATGCATTCAGAAACAAATGAGAATACTCTTCCGGTTAAATCGCTGTAACGCACACGCGCGATTGCTAGTATTTTTCTGAAGACGCAATTCACGTCTAATGTCCCTAACGAAAAGAAATCAGAGTGTAGGTCAACCAGAGGTGGTAACCACTAGCTAAAATGTTGTCCCGCAGATTACATAATTTCATATGATTTCGTATGATTACACAATAATTTTTCGTGACTGCGTATGTAATTATCAGATTTTCTGTGATTAAAAAAAAAGATTTTATTTGACTAGAAACACCATTATTTGCTAATTTCTTTCAAATAAAATTAAATTGAAGACTAACCACTTAGAAAATAGATATATTCAAGACTTTATTGGGATTTATTATGATTGAGATTTTTCTAATAAAAGGATCATAGAAATTTTTGATAACCTTTTTTTTTTTAAAGACAACATGAAAAATTGATTACAAAAGCCAAAAGCTTGTACTGATTTCATCAAATTTTATGATAGTCGTACATGATTTCATCATAAATTTCATGATGATTCCACATGATTTCGAATGATTACACAGAAATCCAAAATAATTTCTTCCGATTTACATATTTCTGATGATTACATTTAATTGCAAAATGATTATATGAAGATTTCGTAAAGATTTCAATAATGATTTCGAAGAGACTGTCCCACGATTACATTAAGTGATTACCCCGTCGGCTCAAATATAAGAAAAGAGTGATAGAAGCGTCTAATTCTTAAAAATACTTGCAGTGCTCCAACTTACACTTCCTAGAAGTTTCGTTTATACTTTTTCATCACTCTCCCCTTACACTCGATTTGCACTCTGATTTTTATTTTCGTCGACGCGGAATTCGGTTCTCGCGTTTCTATCGAATTTGCAAAAATGTTGTTGAAATTCAATAACGTTCAGAGAAGAGATTCAATAACGTTTCTTTCATTTCATTGGTTATTACAAGTTTAGTAAACAATTTATTTTTGTACGCTCCATAATTCTACTCGTCGGGTAGAGTAACTTTGAGCGACCAATCAGGATGAAGAAATCTTCAGAAATCTCAAGATTTCTTCTTCACCATCGGTCATTTAAAGTTACTCTACCCAGCAAATAGGATTTGGAACACACCTTTGGTTTTGCGCTCCTATCTGCGTTTCGTTCTGTTGCCTGTCCTGAATAATAAAATTTCTCTTCTGTCTTGTCAAGTCGAACGCTTCCTTCTCATCCGCGATATTTTCCCGTCCAAAATACCTCGAAACCGACAAATGTATTTTCAACCCGGGACATCGGCATCGTCTCCGGAAATGCGTCAAGGCGAGTATGACTGTTGTATTACGAATTTTCGCGAGTGACTGACATCCGACGAAATGCCTCTTTGAAAGCGGCGATGCGGCTTTAAGGAATTCGCGCGCGATCGGTTCTCGCGTTTCTATCGAATCTGCAAAAATTTTTTATCCGGCCTCGTCACCATCAAAAAGATTTCGTCAGAGTAGTGATTTTTTCTAGTCATATGTGTAAAATTTCCATCGTCGCGAGATGCCTACTTCAGTGATCGGGTATCATGATCATCTCGAGAATTATCGCAGGATGTATCTCCGCTTTTCTCAAGGTATACCAAAAGTAATTTAAATTTGTATCATTTTTTTATTTACGTATTTTGTATAATATAATTTATGTATTGTAAATTTTTAAGGTTGGGTAAGATAATACATTTGTTATTACTTTTGAAATTTTTTACTTTTAAATTTTATACTTTTTTAATTTTATTTTGTAAAACTAAGTTAAGTTGACGGCTAATAAAATTAATTTAGTTACGTTAAAAGTTGCATAAACAAAAAAACTATTGTAATTAGTTAAAAATTACATTAAGATTAAATTAATTTAACTTAAATTAAAAATTAAAGCATAATTCATATTAATTTAGAAATTTGTAGAAGTTTTTAAAGTTAGATTATTCAAAACAATTATAATATAGATCATCAAACAAATTTAATATCGCATTCGTAAATTAAATTTGTATGAAATAACAAATGAATATTGTTTTTTACGTGAAAATGTAGTTTTTCTTTCATAATTTTTTGCATAGATAAATTTTTAACTTAGAAAAAAATTAATAAATTAAAAGTTATCTGTTACAAAAATAATTAATTTAAATTAAAAATTAAATTATTTAAAATTAACTAAGTTACAAGTTATTAAGTTTTTAACTTTCAACTTTTCAACTGGTTATTACTCACCTTTGTAAATTTTATTTCAATATATAGAATTGATGTTTTTTGTAATGCAATATTATCTTAATTGTCAAACAAAGAAATTATCAAATATCGTGCGTGAAGAATAAAATAAAAAAAATATCTTACAATATTTTTTTTTATTTTATTATTCTTATCATGATATATATTTTATTATTTTTAACAAAGCTAAAAATGATTGAAATTGTTTCAATGGAATTATTTAATGAAAAGATATATCAAAAAGTGCTCTTAGAAATAATTATTTTATGTATTAAATATAAAAGAGAGAGATAGAGAAAGAGAGAGCACAAATACTATTTAACATTTATATATACATGTATTTCAAATAAGATAATTACTTTTTATTTCTATATGTTACGAATAAATAAATTTTCTATATTTCCTATTATTTGCGTATTCCTATTTTTTACAGAAAATACAAAGTACAAAAAAAAAACTAAATAACAGCACGTCTCATGGATATGTAAATGTAACTCTGTTTCTATATGCTAATAATAGCATGTTTTAAAACGAATTCGATTGGATATCTTACTTGATAACAGAAATTAGTTATATCTATGCAATTCATAACATCGAAATGCAAAATATCTTATTTCAAGTAAATCTTATTTCAAGTTAAATACTTTTCACTTTTTTTATTTATATTACATAAAGTATTACATAAAGTATTTTTTTATAGGTACATTTTAATAAATATTTTTTTCCTAATTACCCGATTAGTTCTTACTTTGTTATGTTTAATATAAGTAGTCCTGGCTGTTAATTATTAATTTTCTCTTTTTCTTCTTTCTATTTCAACTATTTTCCCTGACACTAATTTAAACACAATGTCTAGGATCGCTTGGAAGATGTGTCCCATTTGTTGTTTCACGCTCACAGCAATGTAGTGATAAAGTTGCATTCTGCGAGATTTTTCTCGCCGATTTTTGCAAAATATTTGCGCTTTTTAATACGGCTTTTAAGATAGATCTTTTATTATTCATAAATGATTATGCATCGTATATCAATTAGTTTGCAACGACGAGTTAATCCGCGTTCAACGTTTTATACTACTTTCTGTTCGCAGCGTCTACTGCAAACGAGTATTCAAAGCGCGTAAAGCAAAAATAATAATAGAATAATTTATTGTTAAATTCTTATGCAATCATTTATGTTTGAGCATGGGAACTTAACAACAGTTGGACCTAAATCGCGTAATTAAATACCATTAAATACAACTGAATAACAAAATAAATAAATCGAATGAACACGAATAAATAAGAATTCTGTAATTAAATTTGAAAAAAATCTCTTTCTCTCTATTCCTTTTTTTCTCTTATTAAAAAAAAACGTATCAAATAAATAACTATATATGATGTCCAATGTAAAAAAAAAACAAGGTAGAAAAATCGTATAATTTGATTACAATGTTCTTCGCTACTTTTTCTTCTCGCCGCCGAATAATTATTTTATCTTTACGCGCTTTCACCTGGCCAATAATACGGGCGTTAGGTCCTGAGTGAAATTAACCGCGTGCGAAATTATACTCATCGATTGCCAATTACCATAAAGGGTGCTTTATGAGGCGGCAGCAATTTAAAGTTGCCAATATTGGCCGTCGCGTCGGTTGACTGACAATATCGATAATTTCATGAGACGCTTGTGCTATCGCGATAAATATGAGATTGTCAGTGATTCATTTCTTTCGTCATACATTCGTGTCAGGGAAATAATAAGCCTTGCTGAAGAAGCGTCTTGACTTAAACCGCTTTTCATTAGAAAAATGATCGACATATGGTTCATGAAAAGTTTCAATCATATTTTCAAATTTTTAACGAAATTGAATATCGTTAATACTCATCTCTGAATCGAATTAAAAATATAATAACAATGCGAATTTCGTGGCGTATGGCAGTGGAACTAAAACTTTTATTGAGAAAGTTCCCCGTTCGAGAACGATAGATATTATAAGAATAATACAATTGCGTTTTCTTTCATAAGCCTTCGCAACATCGTCCGCGTCGTAAACGCGTTATGTACGCGTAAACAGAAAGTGTCGTAACGAGATTATAAACGGGCTTTATCACCGACCATTAAATTTACTCGATGTCGCAGGTTTAATGGAACAGTTGTTCAAAGTTAATTGCACTGACCGAGGGGATAACTTTTTAGAGAAAGTCAAGCCTTCGGCATGTAGCAAGTGATAAACTGTCGTGGATTTTCTCCTCTGTGGGGGAATTTTTCTTCTCGTTCAACAACACGTCAGAAACTGTATCATCTCTAAGTAACGATCATGTAATCTTTTTCGCTACGACGGAAACGTGAAAGAATTTTTTCATTAAAATTTCAGTGATAAAAATATTCACATTTTTGTCCTAGGAAAAAATTTATATAATTTGTTACTCAAACGCGTTATGAAATCCTTTCCTATTATTTCACAATTTAAATTTTTAATATATTGAAGAAACAAGCGCAAAGTTCAAAAAAAGCAAACGATATTTGTACCATTTATCTTTTATTGTTATTACCATGATCGTTTAACTTTTTCGCTACGATGGAAATGTGAAAAGTGAAAATTTTCTCCATTGAAACTTCAGTGATAAAAATATTCACTTTTCACATTTCCGTATTTTAGGGAAAGATTACATAATCTGTTACAATTAGACGTGCTATAAAATGTTTTCTTATTTTTTCACAATTTAAATTTTTTGTGCAATATATTAAAGAAATAAGCGCAAAATTGAAGAAAAGAAGCAGATATTTCTACCATTTATCTTTCATTATTACATTAAAAAATTTATTCCGGTACCTGCAAATAATAGTTGTTTTGCAAATAATAATTCGTAATATTGAAATGTTATTGACTACGAAAACGTAAGAGCTATTTACACATTAAAATTTTATCCTTATTTATTTCGTATTTATTCGAAATTCATATTTCGCAATTCATTGATATAGAAACAATAATGTTAATTAATTGCGAGCCATCGGCGATTTTAAACGTTTCATAAATAAAATGACGCTTTTAAATGACGCTTTAGCTGGCGTCTATTTTTTCAGAGACAGATCTATCGATATATGTATACCGTGCGATCACTCGTTTATTCTCGATCTTCGAAGGCCACGTGCCCGTTCCGCCGCGTATGCAGCAGTTGCAAAATGTACGATATTTATCGTAATGAAAGATAGAAGAAAAAGAAAACGGAATCTCTTCCCCGTGGGGTCGCCCGTTTATCCCGCTTCCCATGAGTATCTCCTTATAGAACACGCGTTTTTGCCTCGTACGCACGACGATCGATAGATCTAACGAAGCCGATCGACTGACTGCGCAATCGATCGCTGCTAACTAACGAGTGCCACTGGCGGATTCCTCTCTCGTCGTGAAAAAAAAATTAACAACTGTACACGTTGCGTACCGGTGACCTTTGGACGCTCGTCCTTCTTCCACGGAATTTAACCCGCCTTGTCGCGGTATCGCGAAAAGATTGATTGCCCAGTTGAATTAGCAGGCGGATGTTAATTAATTTCAGACTGACGTGCCTTGTATCCAGAGACCCGAAATCATTTTTGCTTCGATCGGAACATTTTAGGAACTATTAGAGAAAAACACATTCTCGCAATTTGCGAGAAGCCGAAAAGACGTTCTACGCCTGGAACTTGTGAAGAATTATTGGGAAATTGAATTTATTTCAAAGAGTAGAATCGCAGAGGGGTGAAGAGGTTCCAGTTGTTTCTCTTGTAAGAGCGCCAAGTGCTTGGCAGATCTTATCTAATATCTAGTATCTTGCTCCAGAAGGACAGCGTGCTGCCATCTTTTACAGATACTAGGAAATACCGGCGAGCAACTCGCTCGTCGTTCGCGTTATCAGCGATACGCTCGCGATGCACTCGCCCTACATACCTTCTTGTTGCGATACGCGCAGCAGGACGTTCCGTTGCCCATGATTCCCGCGATCGATCCCGGCGACGACGATCCCGATCAACCGCGTCAAGCCGTCGCAACTTTTTCGTCTGCGCCGCTCGTAACATCGCCCAGCTCTTCGTCGGCAGCTTCCCTCCTCGCGGGTCTCATCCTCGTCATCCCGATCACGCGCGCATCAAAACCTGCTTCGTGAAAGTTGCCGTACGTCAGCGTCATTAATTTTTTTTCCTTTTTTTTTTAATTTTGCAAGAGTCGCAACGTCGAAAATTCGAACCTTTTGCGAACGCGCGAAACAATCGTTTCTTTTTCCCTTTTTTTGCCAAATTTTCCACAGTTTTATTTTTGTAATTTAACAAAGATTAAATCTTAGCAGAACCAGAAGGAAAGAAAGAGAGAGAGAGCGTTAGATTAAAAAGATGAAAAAATGACGGCGCGCGCCATAAACGGAGCGCGGCTTCTATTAAGATCTTATCGCGTGGCTCATTGATCGCGCTTGCAACATTTTAATTAATGTTCCTCTTAATTTGCCTTGCCAGCCGCGCTATTTGTCTTAATATTCCACACAATGCATTGCAGCACTTGCCACTTTTTTTTTCGAAGACCGCGAATCATCATAACGTTGATTTAACGCATAATCGCGTCTATATTTCAATAAAGTTATAGATGAAATAAGATGGAAGCTTTACTTGTGTGTTGACGAGAAGTTATAAATAAAATTGAATAAGTTATAAATAAAATTGAACGATTGAAGAATTATTAGAAGAAGAATAAAAAAGTTCTTGGCTGTTAGTTTTGGTTTTATAGAGATTGATGGAAAAAATCAATTTACAATTTGAATGAGACATTATTATTAATTATGTTACATTGAGTTTTCAATTATAATTAAGCGCGATCAGATTTCTTTGATTTTTGTTTGGATTAATTTTGAATAAACTTCTATATTCTTTTTTTTTTTAAATAATATTTGCCTAACTTTTATAAATCACTTTGCAATATTCCGGATATAGTAATATCCGATCATTTTTTACAAATGTCTGTGATTAATGATCCACAATTGACAGCCGCCCGAAAGTTTTTTCCTTCAATAAAAATAGAACATGACGGGATCTCTAAGCTCATTTTAGACTCAAAGTCGTAGTTGTTTGCATTGGTTGATTGGAATATCATTATTCGTTATCTCATAAAACATTTTATTAATAATAATAAAAGATCCTTTGTCTGTTTCTTCCTGACTGCTCATATTTGAACATTTCTTATATACAAAGATTTTAGTTAAGAAATTATACAGTTATCATGATCTCTTTTTCAATTGAGATATTTCATTATTACTAACAATAATACTATTCATATTATTCGTGAGTTCGTGGTGCAAATCTACTGCAACTGATAATTCACAATTTTACCTTTTTTACAACTTACAAATTATAAAAATATTTATATGTTTCTGTATACTTTGAGAAATGCAATAAAAACTTTAGAAAAAGAAGAAAAAAAATGTTTGAAAGTAAAAAAGAAGAACAATGTTGTGCGTTCGATAATTGAATCGTTTGTCTTTCTATTTCAAAATGTTGTATTCAGACGGAAAAAGAGGAAAACATGTTAATACGAGTCGTAAAATCGGTCATGTGATGTATCTACATCGATTCGCAACTTCGTGTTGTCACAACATTCCGTGCTTATCATTCACTGATAAATGTATCGCGTAAATTAAAAAAAAAAAATATTCCAATGAAATCCGAGTACTACCCAGTGTACAGGAAAAGCAATGTTGATTCTTATCTGAAGCGTTTATATAATATTTACTTCTATGCACAGAAGATTTTTGCTTTCGTGTACTAAACTCGTAACTCGTAAATCAAAATAACACGCAAGGAAAAGCGATTAGTCATAGTACTTCATTCAATTTTACCAGTAAGTGTACGGCTCGTGTCCCTCGTGTAGCGGCGATCCTACTGAAGAAGTCACGTTAGCAGTAGAAGTAAAATAGGATGAATTCGATTCGCGATTCCGGATTTTAATCGTGCGCGTTCGACGTCCCGAGCACGTGCGTCTCGACGTGATAACCGAAAACCCGGCGCAGCGGCGGCGGCGGCGGCGGCGCGCGTCCCGATGCGATGCGGCGACTTCCAAAAACTGCCGGCCGAATTGCAGAAGTCCTGGATCACGCGCGCTACGCGAACGGCAGGCCGACACGCGCGTGTTTACGCGTGCGCGCGCGCGAAACGGCCGCGCGCACGGTACCAATATCCATACTGGCGAGTCACCGCTTTATTTTCCACCGTTACATCACTGTCGCGCCGGTGGCTTCAACGCGCGGGCATCGCGCGCTCGTCGGCCTTTACGACAGCGCGCTCGTCGTCATCGTCGTCGTCTCGCTGTTATCGCGCCACGCAAAATAAACCTCGCACGCGTAATAATCTGCATAGGATGCAGATTGCGACGATTCGCCGCGATGCAACGCGATCGGCTGAATCGATTGGAACGCGCGTTACCGAAATTCGAAGCCGAAATTAGATCTTACTTTCAACAAGTTTCACTTTAAGAAGAAGTAACGATTCATTTTTCGGCAATTGCACTTTTAACTCCGTTTTCGTTGAAAATTATTCTCGCGATTCTTGAGACTTTTTACGCACGAGACATTGTAATTATATTGATCGATTAAAATTGCTGTTACTTTTTTAAAGCGTGTTACGATCAGTGTCGTTTTAAATTGCGGATGTATCGCGATTAAAGATGATATATTGTACTCCAGTTGATCTTTCTTCGGAAAAAAACGGATGCGCGATTTTAGAGCGAAAAGAAACGAGAGACGAAGAGACGACGCCGCGACGAGTAGTGCATCGCGCGATGCGCACGCTGCGCAACTGACACCGCTGCATCTCGCGTTTCTCACGTGCTGGTCGTAAACATCGACTTACGTCAGGCGCGACGTATTTGATACGAAAACCCGTTTTGTCAATGAAAGGGTCACTTCGTAAGATCGATTCGTGTCACGTGGGCGAACTGTTTGATGAAGGAGGATTCAGATTAAATCTCGTTGCTCGTGGGCGTTTGACATCACAGATTAATAACTTCATATCGAACGACCTCGTCAAAAAAGAGAGAATTGCATGAAGAATCTAGTAAAAAAGGGCATGATTATATAATAATTTTGATGAAAGTATTTTTTTAAAAGGTTTTTAAATTTAAATTTAAATTTCTTAATTGATAATTTAAAATATATTAAATGGCAATAAAGCTCACGTTTGTTAAGCTGGCACAGCCATTTTTGCACAATCAAACGCGACTCGTACAAGAATTATTTGCTAACTTTTTGCTAATTTTTTACTCTATTTACAATTTTTTTACTCCAGCAGTTTCGCTAAAAGCAATGGCTGCACTAACTTTAATCTTATGCGAATACAGTACTTGTTTTTAGCGAAACGGCTGGAACAAAAAATTCGTAAATAGAGCAAAATATTAGCAAAAAAAAATAGCAAATAATTATTGTATGAGTCGCATTTGATTGTGCGGAGTTAGATTAATAAACATACATTCTTACTGCATTTTTTTTCACTATTTTGTAAATAGGTAATAAATCTCGTAATAAATTCACAAAATTTAATTTAATTTAAACTCAAAAGTTATAATGTAAGTCTCGAAAATTGCAGATTATTTCATATAATTAATTTATATATTTTATATAATATTTTATAATATAAAAAATTCTGAAAAAATCAAAAGAGAAATGTCCTATTATTACGAAGTAGGGGTTGTTTTAAGAAGTTAATGGAAATATTTTGATTTATTTGGGTGGTACAAATTAGTAAAAATTCAGCGCTAACTATATACGTTGTATTTTTTAATTATATATTTTTTTCTGGTCCTGCTAACTTAATATGAAGTTGGCAGTGCCACGATTTTTTAATAAATGACCTGAGATACAAAATTATAATTTTTTTTTTTTATACAAAATAGTACTAAATTTCCTGATAAATCGCATTTGATTCTGCTGATTTAATCCTGCCAACTTATGAGAGGTATCAATTTGCCGATATCAAACGCTGTAATATATGTAATGTTTAAAAATAGAAAATAAAAAAAAGGGAAATCGAGCTGGAAATCAATATTATCGGAACTGTCGAAAAGCCAATAACAGATGACAGATCAATACGCGTGTACGTTATAATATGCTTCAGAACGTACAATATATGCGATACTATTGGACAATTTTGACCTCTTATAACTCAGAATTTATTACACATTAATAGATATTTTGGTTGTAGAATATATGACTTTAACTAATCTTTAATATATATTATTATGCAATTACTGTGATATACACTGTGCATATACAAATCATAAAAAGAATTTATAAAACACAATTTCTTTCTACATTTTTATGTATATCTTATAAAATAAATTTATTATAAGCACACGCGTATGTATTTTCTGTGTTTTATTACTTTCCAATTAATTTTGATAGAGAATCTTGAATCATAAACACTAAAAAAATATGCAAAAACTTTCAGATACTTTTAAATAATTTGCAAAAACTCAGATATTTTAATAATAAAAATTTTGTGTGTAAATTTTGTTTGTATCTATATTTCCCTACTATTTCTTTCTCTGAATTTTTTGTTCAATAATTCATTATTATTAATAAAAAGAATTTAGTATTAGTTTTAACCTATAGTCCATCTATTTCGCTAATCTGATAAATTTGCGATATATTCATTTATAATGTTCTTTCTCAATTACTTGATTTCTTTTGGATATTTTTTATTTTATATGTACACGTTACATAAATCTCCAAATAAAAATTTTTCAAAGAATCATTACTTAAAAATTGAAGAAAATTTATAAAACTCACCGGACCGATGCGCAGCAGCGGAGTAGTAACACAGCTACATTCATCTGTAAAATGCATATAATTTCAAATTAAAAATCCATATTATAATATATTATTCAGAACGTGTGAGCATAATTTCTAGGAAATGACTTGTCTTAGAAAAATAGTCATAAACAAATTAATTTCGAAGAGATTTTTCATTTTCTAAGTGAATTTCTTCATAATCTTTTTCCCAAGAGAAAAACCGCTAAGGGCAGTAGGTGTATCGATTGTAAGAATTACTACACAAAAATTACTGGGTATTACTTTGGCATTACTGGAACATTATTTATAAATTAATTTTGGAGAGAAAAATTTCTCGTTTTCTTCTAAGTGAATTTTTTCACAACTTCTTTTATAAAAGGGGTTATTTTTTTAAACTTTACAAATATTTTCCCAATGTTACCCAAAAAGTGTATGCAAAATTATAAGAAATAATTCCACTTAGAAAAAATGTTACGAATAAATTAATTTTGAAGAGAAAAATTTCTTGTTTTAAGTGAATTTTTTCACAACTTTTTTTTAAAAAAAGGTTATTTTTTTATACTTTTCAAGTATCTGCCCAATGTTAGCCAGAAGGGATATGTAACGTTTCAAGAAATAATCTTGCTTAGAAAAGATGTTACAGACAAATTAATTTTAAAGAGAGAACCTTCTCGTCTTCTTTTAAGTGAATTTTTTCACAACTTTTTTTTAAAGGGGTTGTTTTTTTAAATTTTACAAATATCTTCCCAATGTTATCCAGAAGGTGTATGCAACGTTTCAAGAAATAATTCCACTTAGGAAAAATGTTATAGACAAATTAATTTTGAAGAGAAAAACTTCTCGTTTTCTTCTAAGTGAATTTTTTCATGATTTGTTTTCTAAGAGGGCTTATTTTTTTAAACTTTACAGGTATCTTTCTAATGTAACTTAGAATATGTATGCAAAGTATTAAGAAAAAATTCCACGTAGAAAAAATGTTATAAACAAATTAATTTTGAAGAGACAGACTTTTTGTTTTCTTCTAAGTGAATTTTTTTATAATTTGTTTTCCAAGAAGAGTTATTTTTTTAAATTTTACAAATATTTTTCCAATGTTACCCAGAACGTGTATGCAAAGTTTTGAAAAATTATCCCACTTAGTAAAGATGTTATAAACAAGTTAACTTTGAAGAGAGAGACTTCTCGTTTTTTTCTGAGTGAATTGTTTTATAACTTGTTTTTTAAGAGGGGCCATTTTTTGCACACACCTTCTGAGTAACATTAGTTACGTGTAAAGTTACCTGTAAAGTTTAAAAAAATAATTACTCTTGGGAAAAAGCGAGGGGAAAATTGCTGATCAAAATTGTGTACACCACTGTCTAGTAATGTCCAAAATTTTATAAAAGAAAACAAGAAATTTCTCTTTCTAAAATTAATTTATTTATAACATCTTTTCTAAGTGGAATTATTTCATAATACATTGCATACATCTTCTGGGTAACATTGGGAAGATATTCGTAAAGTTTTAAAAAATAACCCCTTTTATAAAAGAAGTTGTGAAAAAATTTACTTAGAAGAAAACAAGAAATTTTTCTCTCTGAAATTAATTTATTCATAGCATCTTTTCTAAGTGGAATTATTTTTTAATACACTGCATACACCTTCTGGGTAACATTGAGAAGATACTTGTAAAGTTTAAAAAAATAACCCCTTTTTACAAAAAAATTGTGAAAAAATTCACTTAGAAGAAGTTTCTCTCTTTAAAATTAATTTATCTATAACATCTTTTCTAAGCGAGATTATTTCTTGAAACGTTGCATATCTCTTCTGGGTAACATTGGGCAGATACTTGTAAAGTATAAAAAAATAACCTTTTTTTAAAAAGAAGTTGTGAGAAAATTCACTTAGAAGAAAACGAGAAATTTTTCTCTCCGAAATTAATTTTTTCATAGCATCTTTTCTAAGTGAAATTATTTTTTAATGCACTGCATACACCTTCTAGGTAACATTGAGAAGATACTTGTAAAGTTTAAAAAAATAACGCCTCTTGGAAAACAAGTTATGAAAAGATTCACTCAGAAGACGAGAAATTTCTCTCTTCGACATTAATTTGTTTATAATGTTTTTACAAGAGGTTATTTTTTTAAACTTTATAGGTAACTTCTTAATGTTACCCAGGTGTAAGGTGGTTAAGTTTTTTTCTGCAATTTCAAGCATTTATATATTTAACTTAAATGCATAAATATTTGAAACAAAGAAATTCAATCAAGTTGACAAAATTTAGTCGAGCTTATAATTTTTTTCTAAATACGGGTAATCTATAAATAATTTTACTTACCCACAGGGTTGTTCCGCCGTTGCCTGATGCTCCTCCCGAGCCTCTGCCTCCTCCCAGATCCCGTTAATGGAGCACAACACAAAACTCGCGATTCTCGCGAACGAAAGATCAATTACGATCACGTACTAATTATCACAGCAACTCGCGACACTTGTTAACGAAACTATCGACAAAGCGACATCATCACGTATCAAAAGAGACACACGATCACGCGAGGTTATGATCCAGAATGCGTAAATCGATATACCGTCGGAACGTTTATTTCATTGTCGCACACGAAATCTCGGCACTGCGCCGACAAAAGAAAATTCATTCGATAACACGAGAGTTGGTGCGCGATGCTTTGTCTGGACAAATCACGCGGTTATTCGCAGAATCACTTTTACGCCGTACCGTAACAACAAGAATGCCCGCGTACGAACGGCATGAACGTAGCAGCGGACAGAATTCGCGGCGAAAGAGGCTCGACATCGCCATCTTCTCGTCATGACGCCATCTCCGCGAGAAAGCGTGAAAAAGATCTAACGTGCGCGTAGCCATCTGCGGACGATGGCTATTTCGTACGCATATTCACGACACTGATGTACGCTGCACACGAAGACACTGTACATGTAAGGAGAATCGGGCACGAAACAACAGAGCGTACGTAGCGGACGAACGACGCAGCGAAATAAACACGGCGCTCCCCCGCGCTAACCTACACTCGCCTTCGTCGCCCGGCGTACGGCGGAGAGTCAACACACAACGATCATTTGACTCCGTATCACCGTACATATCACTCACGAACTGTAGCTGCGATAGACACGCGGCGTGATCGGAGCTGGAGCGGTCCGCATCCACCGAAATGGCGTAGCGCAGTTGTGACGCCGCCATCTTCGCCGCTGCCGATCCGTCGACTGCTGTCCCGTCGACTGCTGGCCCGTCGTCGCTCGTCCCCGTCGGCCGCCGAAGTACGCAGATCGCGACGACTCCTCATTGCACGATTGTCGCACGTGTGTCCGAATCGGTTTCGTCTCGTTTCGTCGCGGTAGGTAGATCCGCAGGAATCTCGATTCTCGATTCCGACGCACGAGCGACAATTGTGCGAAGAGGAGTCGTCGCGATATGCGTATGCCGAGCGACGACGGGACAGCAGTCGACGGGCCGGCAGCGGCGATGGCGGGGCGGCGGCGGCGATGGCAGTGACGTCACAATTACGCTGCGCATTTCGGTGGATGCGGACCGCTGGTCCGCTCCAGTTCGCCGGGTGTCTATCGCAGCTACAGGTCGCGAGTGTTATGTACGGTGATACGGAGTGAAACGATTGTTGTGTATTGACTCTTCGCCGTGCGCCGGACGACGAAGGCGAGTGTAGGTTAGCGCGGGGGAGCGCCGTGTTTATTTCGCTGCGTCGTTCGTCCGCTACGTACGCTCTGTTGTTTCGTGCCCGATTCTCCTTACATGTACAGCGTTTTTGTGTGCATCGTACATCAGTGTCGTGAATATGCGTATGAAATAGCCATCGTCCTGAGATGGCTATGTGCGCGATAGATCTTTTTCACACTCTCTTGCGGAGATGGCGCGTCATGGCGAGAAGATGGCGATGTCGAGCCTCTCTCGCCGCGAATTCTGTCCGCTGCTACGTTCATGCCGTTCGTACGCGGGCGTTCTTGTTCTTGCGGGACGGCGTAAAAGAGATTCCGCGAATAACCGCGAGCTTCGTCTGGCCGAAACATCGCGCACCAACTCCCGTGTTATCATCAAATGATTTTTCTTTTGCCGGCGCAGTGCCGAGTTTTCGTGTTCGACAATGAAATAGACGTCCCGACGGTATATCGATCTACGGATCATAACCTCGCGTGATCGTGTGTCCCTTTTGCTACGTGATGAGATCGCTTCATTGATAGTTCCGTTAACAAAGTGTCGCGAGTTGCTGTGATAATTAGTACGTGATCGTAATTGATCTTTCGTTCGCGAGACTCGCGAGTTTTGTGTTATGCTCCATTGACGGAATCTGGGAGGAGGCAGAGGCTCGGGAGGAGCATCAGGCAACGGCGGAACAACCCTGGGTAAGTAAAATTATTTATAGATTATCCGTTCTTTAGAAAAAAATTATAAGCTGGACTAAATTTTGTTAATTTGATTGAATTTCTTTGTTTCAAATATTTATGCATTTAAGTTAAATATATAAATGCTTGAAATTGCAGAAAAAAACTTCACCACCTTACACACACCTGGGTAACATTAGGAAGTTACCTATAAAGTTTAAAAAAATAACCTCTTGTAAAAACATTATAAACAAATTAATGTCGAAGAGAGAAATTTCTCGTCTTCTGAGTGAATCTTTTCATAACTTGTTTTCCAAGAGGCGTTATTTTTTTAAACTTTACAAGTATCTTCTTAATGTTACCTAGAAGGTGTATGCAGTGTATTAAAAAATAATTCCACTTAGAAAAGATGCTACGAATAAATTAATTTTGGAGAGAAAAATTTCTCGTTTTCTTCTAAGTGAATTTTTTCACAACTTCTTTTATAAAAGGGGTTATTTTTTTAAACTTTACAAATATCTTCCCAATGTTATCCAAAAAGTGTATGCAAAATTATAAGAAATAATTCCACTTGAAAAAAATGTTACGAACAAATTAATTTTGAAGAGAGAAATTTCTTGTTTTCTTTTAAGTGAATTTTTTCACAACTTCTTTTTAAAAAAAGGTTATTTTTTTATACTTTACAAGTATCTGTCCAATGTTACCCAGAAGGGATATGCAATGTTTCAAGAAATAATCTTGCTTAGAAAAGATGTTACAGATAAATTAATTTTAAAGAGAGTAACTTCTCGTCTTCTTCTGAGTGAATTTTTTCACAATTTTTTTTTAAAAAGGGGTTATTTTTTTAAACTTCACAAGTATCTTCTCAATGTTACCCAGAAGGTTTTTGCAGTGTATTAAAAAATAATTTTACTTAGAAAAGATGCTATGAATAAATTAATTTCGAAGAGAAAAATTTCTCGTTTTCTTCTAAGTGAATTTTTTCACAACTTCTTTTATAAAAGGGGTTATTTTTTTAAACTTTACAAATATCTTCCCAATGTTACCCAGAAAGTGTATGCAATATATTATGAAATAATTCCACTTAGAAAAGATGTTATAAATAAATTAATTTTAGAAAGAGAAATTTCTTGTTTTCTTTTAAGTGAATTTTTTTACAACTTCTTTTTAAAAAAAGATTATTTTTTTATACTTTACAAGTATTTGCCCAATGATACCCAGAAGGTGTATGCAACGTTTCAAGAAATAATCCCGCTTAGAAAAGATGTTACAGACAAATTAATTTTAAAGAGAGAAACTTTTCGTCTTCTTCTAAGTGAATTTTTTCACAACTTTTTTTTAAAAGAGGGTTATTTTTTTAAACTTTACAGGTATCTTTCCAATGTAACTCAGAATATGTATGCAAAGTATTAAGAAAAAATTTCACGTGGAAAAGATGTTATAAACAAATTAATTTTGAAGAAACAGACTTTTTGTTTTCTTCTAAGTGAATTTTTTCATAATTTGTTTTTCAAGAAGTTATTTTTTTTAAACTTTACAAGTATTTTCTCAATGTTACTTAGAAGGTGTATGCAAAGTATTAAGAAATAATCCCACTTAGAAAAGATGTTATAGACAAATTAATGTTGAAGAAGGAGACTTCTTGTCATCTTCTAAGTGATTTTTTCATGACTTGTTTTCCAAGAGGGTTTATTTTTTTAAACTTTACAAGTATCTTCTCAAAATTACCCAGAAGGTTTATACAAAATTTTAAAAAATGATTCCACTTAGAAAAGATGATATAAACAAATTAATTTTAAAAAGAGAAACTTCTCGTTTTCTTCTAAGTGAATTTTTCCACAACTTCTTTTTTAAAAGGGGTTATTTTTTTTTAAACTTTACAGGTATCTTCCCAATGTTACCCAGAAGGTTTATGCAAAATTTTAAGAAACAATTCTAGTTAAAAAAGATGTTATAAACAAATTTATTTTGAAGAGAGAGATTTCTTGTCTTTTTTTGAGTGAATTTTTTTATAATTTGTTTTTCAAGAGGAGTTATTTTTTTTAAACTTTACAAGTATCTTTTCAATATGACCGAGAAAGTGTATGCAAAGTATTAAGAAATAATCTCACTTAGAAAGGACATTATAAACAAGTTAATTTTGAAAAGACAGACTTTTCGTCTTCTTCTATGTGAAATTTTTCACAACTTATTTTCCAAGAGGAGTTATTTTTTTAAACTTTACATATGTCTTCCCAATGTTGCTCAGAAGATGTATGCAAAATATTTAAAAAAAATCTCACTTAGATAAGATGTCATAAACAAATTAATTTTGAAGAGAGACTTTTTGTCTTCTTCTAAGTGAATTTTTTCATAACTAGTTTTCCAAGCAGGGTCATTTTTTTATAATTTGCACACACTTTCTAGGTAACATTAAGAAATGACCTGTAAATTTAAAAAAATGACTCCTCTTGGAAAAAAGGAAAACTTTATGAAAAAGTTTACTTAGAAGAAGATGGAAAACTTCTTTTTAAAATTAATCTTTTTATGACTATTTTTCCAAGACGGGTCATTTCCTAAAAAAATTAGTATTAAATCGACAATAATTCATTGTTCCATATAAAAGCAAGAATATAAAGTCTTGTAGGTATTTTATAAATTGACATTCTTGCTAACGTAAAGAAAATTTGTTTCTTCATGTAAGCAAATTATATCTGTTTGAGATTATCGAATTCTTTCAAGAAGATTTTATATTCTTACTTATATATAAAACGACGGCACACACCTTTTGAATAATATATTGTAATTTGGATTTATAATTTCGATTTATATGCATTTTACAGATGCATGTAGCTCTGTTACTACTCCGCTGCTGCGCATCGGTCCGGTGAGTTTTATAAATTTTTTTCAATTTTTAAGTAATGAACAATTTTCATTAGAGATTTATGTAACGTGTACATGTAAAATAAAAAATAATTCCGTAAGGAAGCAATTGAGAAATAACATTATGAATGAATATATCACAAATTTATCAGATCTATAAAATAGATGGGCAATATAAATTAAAACAAATATTAAATTTTTTTTATTAATAATAATGGATTATTGAACAAGAGAAATTCAGAGAAAAAAACTATCCAGGAAATAGAGATACAAACAAAATTTGTAGTTAAAGTTTTTATTATTAAAAATATTTGAGTTTTTCAAATTATTGTAAATTTTTTGAAAGTTTTTGCATATTTTTTTATTGTCTACGATACAAAATTCTCTATCAAAATTAATTGAAAAGTAATAAAACATACAAAAAATATATACGTGTTATAATAAATTTATTTTATAAGATATATGTGTGCGCGTGAAACTGGCATATCATTTGATAGAAACTCACTAAACATTGACAGTTCTGGGTTCATTTTTAATAGTTCTACAGTTCCAGATAGATAAAACAAATAGTTCTGGCCTTTAAAGTGAAAAAACGCATAGGACAAAGTGAGACGCTAGGTTCACGCAGCGTCTCAGTTTGTCCTGCGTCATTTTCCAGACTAAATTTTTGTAAGATTTTAAAAGAACTATAGTTCTAGATGAGTTCTAGAAAGAGTTCTAGCATTTGACATAGTATATTTAATTAAAAAAGAAATTATAATAAAATATTTATTTTTTAATATTACATAATAGAGTTCCGTATACAAAAAAAATATTTTTCCAGTTCTGAACGTATCTAAACGCCTTCCGAAGACTTCCGGTTGATTCAATTATTTATTAATTAGAAAAAAATTGTTATCTTCCGCGAAAGTCGTATATTTGCGCATATGGGTGAGACGCTGGTGTATATTCGAGAGTTCTGTGTACCAAAAAATATTTTTTCAATAGTTCTTAACGTATTAAAGCGCTTTCCGAAGAGTTGCGGTCGATTTCGATATTAGTTAATTAACAAAAAATTAATAACTTCCGAAAAAGCCGATTTTCCGCATATATAGGTGAGATGCTGGTCTTTTTCGAAGAGTTCTTTGTACGAAAAAATATTTTTTCTACAGTTCTCAACATATTAAAGCGCCTTCCGAAGAGTTGCGGTCGATTCCGATATTAATCAACTAATTAATTAATAACTTCCGAAAAAGCTGATTTTCCACATATATAGGTGAGATGATATATGTGAAGTTAGCATATCAATTGTCAGCATATCAAAAAAAAAGTGGAGTTCCCTTTGCATACAACTAAGTTCTATAGCTCCTGATAAGTTATAACAATAGTTCTGGTCATTTAGCATAAATAAACTGAAGTTGAGAAATGATATGCTAACTTCGTGCGAAGTCAGCATATCATATAACATTTTCAAAATTTAAACCAATGAATTTTATAGTTTCTGACGAGTTCTATAGTTCTAAAACATAGTTCTGACCATTAACTGTATCTAAATAATTATTAACAATTATTATCAGCATATCACTCATACTAGAGTGATATGCTATGCTTCTGGAACAAGTTCTCGGCTCGTTCGAGATTTTAAACATTAGTTCTAAATCCCCTGACGATAGTTCCGTACAGTTCTGACAATTAACAATCTCCAAATAATTATTAATAATTCTTATTATTAACGATTCTTAAGACCACTGTCTGAGATGTAACCAGTGGCCACAAAATGGCCTTGAGATCTTCTTTGTGCACGTTCAGCTCCTTTTTTCAGGTCGTTCAGGTCGTTCTTTTGTCTGTCTGACATGTTCTTCATATCCTTTTGCTTTTTAATATAGAAGTTACGGAAGAGGAAATAGAACATAACGGCGTGCATGCCGATCCACAAGACGAAGACTTTCAGGGAATTGCTCGTTTAGAGCACTTTGCTACGTTGCACCACAGTTGATATCCTTTTGCCGTGATCGAATAAAAATAGTTTAGTAAATAGACAAAAGATATTAAAAGACATGAAAAAGGAGGCGAAAAGGGCATTGACGACTACCGAAATTATTGAAAGTCTGATCTTGGTAGCGTTCCTTCTGGGTGTTTCTCGGCGAAGTCTTCTATGTGTAAGAAAATTTTTCTCGCGTTTTCTATGTATATTATATGTATGAACGGATGTATGTGTACGAATGTATATACTACTTCTTGTGAGTTTCTTAATTTATCAAGCGAAAACAGACTGGACAAAACCTCTATGAAGTTAGCATCTCATTTTCAAAATTTTTAGATAATTTATAGAGTTCCGGCTCTTCCCCTAAGAGTTCTAGAGTTCCTGATAAATTTGGAAAAGAGTTCTGACCTTTAGACGTACAAAATAGGAAATTAAAAATTTGGGGTGTCAACTTCACATTTTTACAGTTCGAAAATTAACTGTAATTTTTTGTTCATGATATCTGAGTTTGAATCTAATATGACAGTAAGATTTAATTTGTTATAGTGTTAAAATTATTATGCTTACATGTAATTTGAAAAATCAGTAAATCTTATGAAAGCGTGAGAAAATGCTGTTAAAATGCTTTGAAATCGCTAATTAAAATACTAATGTATCACTGCGTATCTAATGGAAATATTAATATGTCCAAAAAAATATAAAATACATAATTAGTGCAGCTTTCTGCTTGCAATTTATCATTTGAAAAGATAGAACACTTAATATTCCATAGACATACGTATTAAGGTTAATGAAAAGATTAGAAGTATATGCGAAAATTTTTGTCTATCGAAAAAATTTTATATTCTTTGCAATGTTAGTTGCTAATAAAATTAGGTTTTTTGTTACGTAATTTTTACAGTATCTGTTATTTGTCTATCCAGTATATGCACAACAAGATATTCGGTCTTAAAGAATAAATAACTCTTGAAAAATTATATTATATTTTGTGTTCACTAATGGATTATTTTTCATGTTTATTTAACTCTTTCTGCTTTACGTAATAATATAGCGTCGGCGAATATATTGGAGTTTATTTTTTTACATGGTTTCTTATAAAGGTAATCTTTCAATTTCTAATTACATTTCTTACATATATAAATTATTTGTAATACTAGTATTACAAATTGTATTATAAATTGTAATACAATTTGTAATACTAGTATTACAAATAATTTGGAAATTGAAAGATTACCTTTATAAGAAACCATGTAAAAAAATAAACTCCAATACATTCGCCGACGCTATATTATTACGTAAAGCAGAAAGAGTTAAATAAACATGAAAAATAATCCATTAGTGAACACAAAATATAATATAATTTTTCAAGAGTTATTTATTCTTTAAGACCGAATATCTTGTTGTGCATATACTGGATAGACAAATAACAGATACTGTAAAAATTACGTAACAAAAAACCTAATTTTGTTAGCAACTAACATTGCAAAGAATATAAAATTTTTTCGATAGACAAAAATTTTCGCATATACTTCTAATCTTTTCATTAACCTTAATACGTATGTCTATGGAATATTAAGTGTTCTATCTTTTCAAATGATAAATTGCAAGCAGAAAGCTGCACTAATTATGTATTTTATATTTTTTTGGACATATTAATATTTCCATTAGATACGCAGTGATACATTAGTATTTTAATTAGCGATTTCAAAGCATTTTAACAGCATTTTCTCACGCTTTCATAAGATTTACTGATTTTTCAAATTACATGTAAGCATAATAATTTTAACACTATAACAAATTAAATCTTACTGTCATATTAGATTCAAACTCAGATATCATGAACAAAAAATTACAGTTAATTTTCGAACTGTAAAAATGTGAAGTTGACACCCCAAATTTTTAATTTCCTATTTTGTACGTCTAAAGGTCAGAACTCTTTTCCAAATTTATCAGGAACTCTAGAACTCTTAGGGGAAGAGCCGGAACTCTATAAATTATCTCAAAATTTTGAAAATGAGATGCTAACTTCACAGAGGTTTTGTCCAGTCTGTTTTCGCTTGATAAATTAAGAAACTCACAAGAAGTAGTATATACATTCGTACACATACATCCGTTCATACATATAATATACATAGAAAACGCGAGAAAAATTTTCTTACACATAGAAGACTTCGCCGAGAAACACCCAGAAGGAACGCTACCAAGATCAGACTTTCAATAATTTCGGTAGTCGTCAATGCCCTTTTCGCCTCCTTTTTCATGTCTTTTAATATCTTTTGTCTATTTACTAAACTATTTTTATTCGATCACGGCAAAAGGATATCAACTGTGGTGCAACGTAGCAAAGTGCTCTAAACGAGCAATTCTCCGAAAGTCTTCGTCTGGTGGATCGGTATGCACGCCATAATGTTCTATTTCCTCTTCCATAACTTCTATAACGAAGCGTATATTAAAAAGCAAAAGGATATGAAGAACATGTCAGACAGACAAAAGAACGACCTGAACGACCTGAAAAAAGGAGCTGAACGTGCACAAAGAAGATCTCAAAGAGAACGAGAACGAAAAGGGCGTGATATACGCAAACCAGTGGTTTGCAAAGTGCTCTAAACCATGATAATTCGTAGGCAAAATGGCCATTTTGTTCTCTAAACCATGATAATTCGTAGGTAAAATGGCCATTTTGTGGCCACTGGTTACATCTCAGACAGTGGTCTTAAGAATCGTGTTTTCATCTACAATCAAGAATCGTGTTTTCATCTACAATCAAGGCTATAACGAATAACAAGAAATCTCCAATTCCAAAAGATTTCGATTGTGTGTTAAGCATTCGACTACGAATTATCATGGTTTAGAGCACTTTACAAACCACTGGTTTGCGTATATCACGCCCTTTTCGTTCTCGTTCTCCTTGATATCTTCTTTGTGCACGTTCAGCTTCTTTTTTCAGGTCGTTCTTTTGTCTGTCTGACATGTTCTTCCTTTTGTTTTTTAATATATGCTTCGTTATAGAAGTTCGGAGGAAATAGAACGGCGATGCCGATCCACCAGACGAAGACTTTCGGGAAATTGCAATCGATGAAAAGCAATTGGAACGCGTGGAGCATTATGAGAACGAACTGGCCCATTTGCATAATGGTCAGATATTTCTTCCACCACAGATATGGTTGTATTTTCGGTCCCAATGCCGCCAGGAAATAATACAAATACATTATGATGTGTACAAAAGTGTTCACAAAACTGAAGAAAGTGGCGTGACCACCTGCAAAATATGAAGATCATCAATATTAAGAGAAGCTGCGTTTTATCAACTTTATCAACGGAATTGAATATTATTTAAAATTTATTTCAAATTCGTTTACGGAAAAATCCTGAGGTTATACATTAAATAATATTATTGAAGAAAATGAAAAGCATATTTTAAGCTGTCTAAGAGTGAACAGAATGAAAAAAAGGTTTTTAATTAAAGTGAATGTGAAATCAATTTCACAAAATTTAAATTTATATATGCACATTTGCAAAATTAAATGTGATTTCTCATATCGATGATGATAATGTAAAATTTCGTATATAGACTCGAATTTCGAGACGATGGATATTGATCGGTTGTATTCAACATATTAAATAGAAGATGGACCAATACAGTTACCAAATTCATTCATACTGCGCGCCGGTTACTTTTCGGTTTCAAACGCACCTTTTGAAAATAAACTTGAGAAAACAATATTATCATATAATTAAAATTAAAAATTAATTTTAATAATACCGATGCTAACTAGCTTCTCTAAAATTTCCCCTATCTTGAAGAAAGTGAAAAATTTGCGAAAAATGTTATCTCAGCCAGGAATATTTTTAAGCTGTATATAAACACCGCATATGAAATATTTCAACACCAAGATCTTGCTATGACCATTTTGGCCCATCTTCTATTTAATTTGTTGTATACAAATCACAATCTTGAATCTATATTTTATTAATCGATTATGTTCTCTAAATTAAGGATAACGATCGTATACTTACCGGAGGTAAATTTAACTCCGAATCAAACGGATAGGGGCATGACACCATGATGAATGACATGGAGAGTACTAATGTGATCATTCTTTTTCTTCAATACAAAGAAGATTGTGTCTGTGAGCTCGATGAACTTTGACATATAATACCACCAGCTATCTCGTGCTACACGCAATGCATACGGATTGTTTGAGTAATCCACTGATTGATACCTAAAGGAGTATCGTCCTCCCCAGCTTGAAAGAGCCTGCGAACACAAGACAAAAGATAAAATATCTTGATGAGTTTCTCTTAGATGAAGTATGAATTCATTAGGCAACTTACTTCTTTAAATAGCCAAATAGAGATGAATACTTGACAGAAATTGTACCACATCATCACTCTTCTGAGATCGAAGGGTTTTCGATTTTCCATCAGTTTTGGTCCCAAGACTTTAACGAAGTATGCGTAGGACAAGCAGATCGCTAATGGAGGGAATGAGTTGCTCATCATCAGCCAATCGTTGACTCTCGGATCGCTTTTGTTATCCATCAGATCTCGATAACCATCGTAAACCATTTGTACTAATTGCGCCATCTAAAATCCAAGTACTTTATCATTGTTTCTGTTACTTCAATCTTGTTAAAGCGAAGTCATTTGTAATCATGGTTTAATGTGCTTTATGTCGTTTTATTTACAAGTTACAAATCTGACGCGTTTTGTGGTAGAGAAAAAAACAGTGCTGTTTTAGGTCAATTGATATTATTACATAAGATGACCGATTATTTCAGATATCGTTTCAAATAAAAGACTATATTTATTGCTTGAGCAACGCGATTTAAGTGCATGGTTTAAACAATGCGCGTAACGCCCGTTGCAAAACTAGGAAATATAGAAGCTGTTAGAATCATATGTTTATTATATAATTAATAGTCGTCGATGACGTTTGTCAACTGTGAGATTTATCATGTATGCGAAATTATGACAGACAATTAGAAAAGATTTAAGAGGGGGGTTTATTTTGAATATTAAATTTAAAAATTAAATTTTAGAATATCGGTTACAATAGTCTAATAATTAAACATTGAAATATAAGAAACGTGCTACATTTAATTAAAAATTTTTTTTTTTAAATTATATTAAATCAGAAAGAGACAAATAGACAATCTACGGGAGCGCAGCGGTTTTAATTAAACCTTGCTTTTCAATTTTGTATCAATCGTACTTAATGACATAAAAAAATATAAACTATAATTAGATGTTTTGCAAATAAACATGTGTTTTAGTACTTATCTCTATTACTATCTCTATTCTTTAGTAATTAAATAATACACATATATAATAAATAAAGTAACGAATTAAATTATTTTCACAGTTTAATGCAAAGATAATATACAATGAATAGAAATAAATAAATATCATTACATATTTGTCAGATGCTTTTTATGAATGTACAACTTTTATTCTCCGACAAAATGATTCAGCTTTGTTCAATCAAAGTGAAAATATTTCATTGTGATTGCTATTTGTTAGATTATTATTGGTACTGCAACATTACTCAGCACCGACGGATGTATTATGAAAATACTCTCGTCATAAATGTAAGAAATCAAGTTATAATTCCGCTACGAATTTCCTGTAGATCCTATAAATGTATTAATGATTATCAGGATCACCAATATAGTTGAGCTCAACATTTCGATTCAGATTTTCCGATCAATTTTTTTTGAATTTGCTGCAACGGTCTACCAATTTTTTCGGTATTATTCTTTCAGTTATTTGTCTACATCGGTATCGTCTCAGTACCCAACACGGTTTTAGGTGAGATCTTTCCGCCACATGTGAAGTGCGTAGCCGGCTGTTTCGCAAGCATCATCGGTGCGATATCGTCCTTCATCTCCACGTCAACATATCAACCGTTACTCAATTTGATGACAGAAAAATATTTGTTCTATCTGTACGCTTTGCTAATTATAACTATACCGTACACCTATTTTTACATGCCTGAGACTTGTCCTTAGTCTCAGGCATGTAAAAATAGGTGTACGGTATAGCAGTTATAATTAGCAAAGCGTACAGATAGAACAAATATTTTTCTGTCATCAAATTGAGTAACGGTTGATATGTTGACGTGGAGACGAAGGACGATATCGCACCGATGATGCTTGCGAAACAGCCGGCTACGCACTTCACATGTGGCGGAAAGATCTCACCGTGTTGGGTACTGAGACGATACCGATGTAGACAAATAACTGAAAGAATAATACCGAAAAAATTGGTAGACCCTGAAGATTGTCAGCATCATATCCTGCATCGAGAAGCTGATATTGTATTCCCAGGCATATTAGTGAGATCGTGACGGCCAAACTGGAGACGATCATCAGAATCCGTCTGCCGAATTTATCTATTAAAAACATGGAAAGCATGCAACCGATGATCCCAATAGCAGTGACGATGATTACGATCACCGATGGCTCTATGACGGTGACTTTTGCGTTTCACAGAATAGTTTCCATGTAGAATAGCACATTGTTCAATCCGCACATCTGAAGATATATAATGAGCATGGTCACGAGTATTTGCGCTTTCCAGATATACGGAATTTTGAATTCTTTCACAACGTCCGCGAGTGACAAACTCTTGTTCTTTTCGAGAAAGTCTTTCAGCGTTTCCAATTCCGATTCCACGTCGCAATCGCGGTGATACCAGAGTATTGAGGTTCGTACTTTATTTTCTTCTTTGATCTTGACAAAATGATGCGGCGATTCCGGCAACCAACTGAAAACGATTATCACTGGGAAGCTTAGGATGAAGCATATCGTAGCGCTCATTGCCATACTTAAATATGCTCCCATGATGCTCATCATTAGGTTTCCTACTGACAATCCACTTACAGCTGCAAAAAACACATTAATTTTTGTTAGTACTTATATATATATTTATTTATTATTAATGAGATTTTATGCTTAATACTTTAAAGTTTTTTGCTTTTTGTTTCCTGTTATATCTTATTTAATAAATCAAAAGTCTAATTACATAGTTCCAAATTATAAATAAGAATATATCTATTGTATACGTAGCTATCTATTATATTACAGTTAATTACTGTATTTCAGAAAGAATTTGTTAGCAGTATTACTTTATTTGCTGTCCATAATGTCTAATAATTATTTTAGTTAAAATTATTTTATTATAACTGGAAAATATGCTACTTATTAGAAATATGTTTCTCTATTTCACTTTGATAACAAATTAAATTACCGTAGCAGCATATGTTTTGTTATATAAATAAATTTACTCCATAAAAATTTTAAATAACAAATTTTCATATAACATCAAATAACTGATTACAATAGTGAAGTTTAACCTCTTTCATGCCGAAAGTATTACATTGTAGCTGTTTTGTTGAGATAACAAAATCTATTTTTCCCGTAGTTATCCCACACCATCGAACGTTATCTAATATCTTAATTTATCATTTAAAAATGAAATGAAGTGATAACATTGGTCAGCCATCTTTTTGAAATATCTCGATATTGAATGCTCCTATATTTTCAGAATGTTTCATTAAAACAAGACAATTTTCACATGCATATAAACACTAATAGCGTACCTAAGGCAACTAGTGCTCCGCGAATGGTAGGATCCGCAATCTCGCCTAGATAAAGCGAGTAGCAGCTGTACATCATTCCTAGGCTAATACCAGCTAGTAACCTGGCTGCGTAGAGCCATCCCACTCGATTAGCCATAGTTATAAAAAGCCAACAGATAGTTATTGGCAAACTCGTCACGAAGAGCGTTGTTTTAATACCGAGATAGTTGACGACAACAGAACCAGAAATAGCGCCAATTAGTCTGCCTAGGTTTGATAAAGAAACTATCCACGAAGCTTCGTCCATTGTTATGGGTATATGAGATTCAGATGAAGTCAGATATGCGTTGTACGGTGAGCTCCAAACCGCTATCAGTCCCATTTGCAGCTGCAGAAGATTGACTAAAAATCGGATTATTTGTTATTTACTTTTGTTTCAATTTTAACTGACAATTAATTTCTTTACATGAAAGAAATATCAATATATAATAGTTTAAAAATTTCTTTGACCTCTTTCAATTGATATATTCAATGATAGTTAATGTATTTTATTGATATTAATATAAATAATACATACGTACAACAGTAATACATACGTACCTCCGATACCAGCAATCCATTGAGGCCATTGTACTTTTTTACTGTTTTTTTTTTTTAATCTCGTATTTCATCGTAATGTGTCTATTGATAGCTTGTGATTAACCCTTAAACACACCGATCCTGTAAAATACGGAAACATATTTTCAGGTTTGAGAGACTTTTCCAACTTTGAGAAGTTATAACTTTGATTACAATTAATATTTTTCAACAATTTTTTTTATGAAAGTTCAGAATCTCAGGAGTGTGATTGCATAATTGGCATTGCCGAAAAATAATTTATTGTAAAGTTATAAAGGAAAAAACATTAAGCAAAAATGAGAAATTGGTCAAAAATTCACTTTTCCTTCAAAAAATCATATCTATGCAACAAAAAATTTTTAAGGACTTTCAAATACAGCGTTTTAAAGCTAAAGAGTCACACTTTCAAAATAAAATTTGGAAAGTCATTCCTTTTAAAAAGTATAATTATGTAAGATGGAGAATATAAGGTATTTTTGGACATCTAAAAATCCATTAAAAAAAAATTATATCTTTGCAACAAACAACTTTTAAGGACTTTTACAATACGACGTTTTAAAGCTAAAGATTTATACTTTCAAAAAAAAATTATATTGTCATTTTTATTAAAAAATGTACTTATGTAACAAGACGAATATGAGGTATTTTTGATTAAATCGTGTCTAAAATTGAAAATTGATGTGTTTCATGATATATTTCGGAAAAACTCTCTTTTCTAGAACATTCTATAATATTCCAACTTTAGATAGAATATATGTGAGTAACATTCGCGAATCGACCTGTTCAAACGTATTTTGTCCAACTTTCTTATGAAAAATACTCACAAAAAAAGTTTCACTTACACACTATATGGGTCGCATTGACTCTAACAAAACTTTGCTGCCGTGCCGTTCGAATTCTAGTTGACCAAAAAAGTTGATCAACCATATCAATCGAAAGAGGAGATTTCAAATTTTTTTTACGTCTTGGTCCGAACCTCCTATCTCATTCCGTTTTCACACAACAAGCGTTCGAAACTTCATATGGGGTCTCTCAGATCCACTTACGTGTTTAAGGGTTAAGACTCATTGAAGAATTGTACTCTATTGAAAAGGCGACAAATCGTAAAAGTTGTTCCATGTTTTTGAGATAAAAAGTGCAAACATTTTTTAATGTTTAATGAGCTATTAATCCACGGAAGAATGGTAGAATTAGTAGCTTCTTACCATATTTATAAAATTTATTATTCAAGTTATCCACGTATATTTCTTAAATTTATAATATGAGTAATAAAACACAAAAATGATATTATTGCTCTGTTAATATTTATATATTATTTTAATACATTTTTAATTAAATTAAGCAGCTGTTAAATTGTTATCATTTTTTTCGATTACTGTTGTTAACTTTTACAACTCAGTTTACATTAGTTAGCTACTTTTCCTTTTTTATATCTTATGTCATATGGCGTATATACATTGCATAGTTTGTAGAACTAAATAAAATTAGAATTATGCTAAATAGAATATAGAATATACTAAATAGAATTATGTTGAACGTGAAAATGCCGAACAAATACAAAAATATATTGAAAGATCTTTTAATCTACATTAAAATAAAAATTTCTTAAAATCAAACATCTTGTCTGTTAGCGATAGAATAAACTTGTAAAATACCGAGATCTATTCTTTTGTTTGGATGATTAATATTATAAATAAGTCATATATGACGAATTTAATGTTGTCTAATCGAGGACGAAAGAAAAGCATTTGAAAACTGTCGAATTAAAAGAAATATTTGCTTGTATTTATATAAAATTACTATGAAATATGAGTCTTCGATATAATTTTTGCATTACAATTATTTGAAATATAAAAACATTGCTCTAAAAGGAAAAATAATTTGTAATAAAAGTTCAACTTTTTGACGTGTAATTTTTCACGTATACATTGAATATTTATGTATGTGTATTTTTTGTATCGACATATGGAATGTATTTTTCCCCGATTTGATATAAATTGCTACTGTGAATGCGGACTTGGCAATCAAACTAACTAACAGGAGTCTTGACTATCAGTTATATAACATTTTTAACAATAATAAAATTAGGGCTAATGAAAATGCCAAACCTAAAGCAGCTTTCTGAACCAATATTCTACAGTGGATGTTTTTGCATAATGATAATTTACGTGTGAATTTTTACAATTTCCAACTCACGTGAATTGCGCACTGCGTAACACACTGTTAGCACATTGACAAACGATACAGTAGTCCAGCTCGGCGTCCAGCAGCCGCCTATTTATACCAACAGATTGTTATGCCGGTTTCGCATACCGTTGGATTAGGTGGAGGTATTCGGCGAAGAAGATTTAAAGAATAATGTCTAGGTCGAGTCAAGCGAAAGTAAATCCGGTCTACGAGATCAGACGTTATTATTATACGTCCTTGTCGATTGCATCATAATCGGGCGCCAGACTGATTGATTTGAGTCCATAAAATCTTTAATTCAAAAGATGGCCGTGAAAACCCCGGGTTTAGAGGACTATAGGATAGAGTACCAAATTGCCTAGAAGAATAAAAACCGAGCGTGAGACGTGCGCTACCGCACGTACGAACGGACGAGAGATTCCGGTTTTTTCATGGGGTAAAGTCGGTATATACGCTGCAGCTATCGAAAATTTAATGTATTAAGTATTATTTACTATGTTTAAGGAAAATAAATTAGGCTAATAAAAACTTCATACTGTTTACTATTATAAAAAAAATTTTAAGTATGAAATATTTCTTTTCTTATACTTGAAAAAAAAACTTAAAAAAACCCTTGCATTTTTGTCATATAAAAAAAGTGGCGGGATTTACGACTACTCATGTGTAAGATACACGGCGCATCGAAATTTACAAATAATATTAAAAAAATGTATCCGATGCAAAGTTTGCAATTAGCATATCCATCGACCGAGACTTTTGGTCGCGTTGCGTTATGCACAGGCCGCTTATCCGCGCTTACATAAAAGCGCGTCTTGCCTGACCGTTAAAGCTCAATGCACAATTGCAACATGCACATTGAGTGGTGTCAGCTCGGACGCGCCACTTGCAAGGATCTGTCTCGCATGTGCATGCTCTCGATCTAGGAAGTCGGTGGTGAAAGAGGTGCACATAAGAGTACATTATTAGTATCATTACATTTTTAATAATTTTTTACGCACCTCGCCGAGTCGCAGTTTGATTCCTGCCGTCTAGGCGTTTCTCCTAAATGCGATTCAACCGACTCAGCGTCGATTCTATTAATTTGCATACCCGTTTTCCAGTAGCTCGCACTTCGCATTCATAATATTTATTCGTACACATTTTTGGGCAAGCTTTTAACAATATTATATTTTTTTACGCTACGAAGAAGCTAATAATGCTCTCTCGCAAACTCGGATGGAGAGAATTTTCTCTTAGAAATTACCTTCAAAATTATGACAGTCGTGGGACAACCTAAACTTCAAAGTATTTTATTTTATAAAAATTTACTGAAATCTTGTAAAATCCTACTTCAAACAATTTTATAATACAAAGATAATATAAGATTTTATAATTTTATAAAAGTGTTATTTCAATTTAAATAGAATTTTATTAAATTATAAATATTTTATATTATAAAATATTTTGGAAACCCAAGAAACCATCCAAAAAACCATCTTTCTTTAAAGATGGTTTTAACATAATATAAAATATTTTTTATCGTATGTTATGAGTTTAATGTCTGTTTTTGATTAATACACACACACACACACACACACATATATATGCATTAATATATGTTATGTTAGCATTAATATATGTATATAATCTGATAAACAATTTTGCGAGGCCAGAGTATAAAAATTGTTTTTTTTTACAGTTTTTTTTTAAATTTTTTAGTTTTTTTCAGTTTTTTATATCTCTACTGAAGATGCGTGAAAGTTACACACAATAAATGCATAAGATCGGTCACGTTTACTCATCACGCGTAAAATCTGTTTACTACGTGTTTAACATAGGTCGCATACAATCAGCAAACGGCCTTCATTAATAAAACTCAGGAATTCACTTTCTTAAACCTTGGATCTTGTGCTTGGATCTTGTGCTATAACTTTTCGTGTATTTTTTGTGCCCCTTCTACTTTGTCGCCGGACTCGCAAACTTGGCAATCAAACTAACAGGAGTCTTTATTATCAGTTATATAACATTTTTAACAATAGTAAAATTAGGGCCAATAAAAATGCCAAACATAAAGCAGTTTTCTGAACCAATATTCTACAGTGGATGTTTGTGCATAATCATAATTTACGTGTGAATTTTTACAATTTCCAACTCACGTGAATTGCGTGAGTTGGAGGTGGAAATCGTAAAAATTTGCACATAATTTATTAAGCACCAAGATCCGTGCTAAAATTTTCAACATGTAGCCATTATTTCAGATTGGTGACTTGAAACATGTAAAAACAGAAAATTTCTATGTAAGAAGGACATAAACAATTTTGCATCGATTATTGTGTTCAAATCAATTAATATCAGTGTTAAAATTATACCAACCTTAAAGAAAATTTCAGTATGGCTTTTGAACGAACAACACACTGTTAGCAATTGACAATACATCGCGACAACAAACGATACAGTAGTCTATAGCTCGGCAAGAACTTCGTATTTCAAACAATTTTTTTATCGCCTACCATTATTCCTGTTAAATTCGGCACAGAAGACGTGAATTTAAAAGGAAGTGCTCAAGGTTGATCCAAGCATAAGAGAGTCCGATCGTCTATGAGATCGTCTACGCCCCTTACTATTATATTTTTGTCCATGTGAATTGCATTTTAATCGAGTTTTAAATTGTCTAGAAGATAAAGAACCGAGCGTGAGACGTGCGCTTTCGCACGCGCGAATGGAAGAGAGATCTCGGTTTTTGCATAAATCCGTCGCAAATTTTGCAATCGCCATATCCATCGATTGAGATTTCTGCTCGTGTTGCGTTATGCGCGGGGCGCTTATCCGCGCTTAATAAAAGCGCGTCTTTCTTGACCGTTAGGGTTTAATGCACGACCGCAACATTCACATCGAGTAGTATCAGCACGGACGCATCACTTGCAAGGATCTGTCTTGCATGTGCATGCTCTTGATCTATCGGGCGTCGGCAATGAAAGAGGTGCACATCGGAGCATGCCCATTACATTTTCAATAATTTCTTACGCAACTCGCCGAGCCGCGTACTTTGAATCCTGCCGTCTAGGCGTCTGTGTGCGTCTAAATGCGATTCAATCGACACAGTATCGATTCTGTTAATTTACATACCCGTCTTCCAGTAGCTCGCATTTTGCATTTATATCATTCACACATTTTTTGGCGACTTTCTAACAATATTATATTTTTTTACGCTACGAAGAAGCTAATAATGCTCTCTCGCAAACTCGGATGGAGAGAATTTTCCCTTAGAAATTACCTTCAAAATTATGATAGTCGTGGGACAACCTAAACTTCAAAGTATTTTATTTTATAAAAATTTACTGAAATCTTATAAAATCCAACCTAAGAGAATTTTTAGAGAGCTTCGAAGGGTGGTTTTTTGAGCGGGTGCTTTCCGACGTTCATACTCGTACGATGCGTTTTGTTTTCTAGTTTATAGCACTTAACAGTCATTGTTTGACAAAGTAGAATCATGAAAAATAATTTTTAAAAAATCGTTCCAGGAACGTTCCAAACTTCAACCAGCTGCAAAAAGTCGGGTTTTTTGGAAGTTATTAATTTTTTGGTTGATTAACTAATATCGGAATCGACCGCAACTCTTCGGAAGACGCTTTAATATTTTGAGAACTGTAGGAAAAATATTTTTTTTGTATACGGAACTCTATTATGTAATATTAAAAATTAAATATTTTATTATAATTTTTTTTTTTTAATTAAATATACTATGTCAAATGCTAGAACTCTTTCTAAAATTGATTTAGAACTATAGATCTTTTAAAATCCTACAAGAATTGAGTCTGGAAAATGACGCAGGATAAACTGAGACGCTGCGTGAACCTGGCGTCTGACTTGTCCTATGGGTTTTTTTCGCTTTAAAGGCCAGAACTATTTGTTTTATCTATCAAGAACTGTAGAACTATTGAAAATAAATCCAGAACTGTAAATGTTTAGTGAGTTTCCACCAAATAATATGCCAGCTTCTCACACATGGTATGTGTATATGAAAATGTATGAAGAAAAAGTCTTTCATGAAGAGTTCTTTTTGTCATTTGTATATATATATAGTGTTTGTCACAGTAATTGCATAATAATATATAATAAAGATTAGTTAAAGTTGAATATCCTGCAACTAAAATATTTGTGAATGTGTAATAAATTCTGATTTATAAAAGGTCAAAATTGTCCAATAGTATCGCATACATTTTACGTTCTGAAGCATATTATAATGTACACGCGTATCGATCTGTTATTGGCTTCGACAGTTCGGATAATATTGATTTTCAGCTCGATTTTGTTCTTTTATTTTTTGTTTTTGAACATTACATATAGGTTACAGCAGTTGTTTGGTATCGGCAAATTGATGAAACAGTGACTAATAGCAAATTTTATTTTTTACACGCAAATTATTTAATTCTTTTTCTTTTAATGAAAACAATTTTTAGTGGCATATTAATGGAACCTGGACTTTTTTTAGTTATAAAAATCAATATTATTTCTCCTGAAATTTCTGAAAATTTATAATAGTAGAATAATATACACATATGTGTATTTATGAATATAAATATACAAGTTTTACGACAAAAATTATATCATATAGAAAACATTTCAGATAAATGTTTTAAACAAATCAATAACAAATAAAAATAATAGTTTTTTAAATAGTATTTTTTACAATTAATCTTTCGAAGCATGGCGTCACATGTATAGTTAAAAACAAAACATGTATTTTTAAAGACAAAGAAGATATTTAACTTAAAAATTATTGTGATCTTTTTGTATTATAATTTTATAATTTTTAACAAATTTTATTTTATCTAATTTTATCATTTTTAACAAATTTTTATTTCATATACTTTTATAATTTTTTAACAAATTCTATTATGTCCTTAGTATAAATGTTGAAATACTACACGACGTTTATTGCACGTTCTGCATATTTTTATGTAGTGAAGAGTTTTAAAAAGCAAAGATATAAATTGTGATATATCTATTATTATTATTATTATTATTTATTATGATATGACAAGCATAATTATTTGTGGAATACAACTTTGTTACATGTCTAAATAATGTTGCGTAAGTCTCGAATGATAGCAATACTGATTTCAGGTATTTTAGTACTGAAGATCGTTGTTTTAACTTTGTTAAAGCATTTTTAGTGAAAGCACTTTTGTTTGCGTCATTTAAATACAATCGGTTAATGCATTAGAAAACTCTACTATATTTTCTACTATTACCATTAAACAAGTCAGAATGCTGTACCGTAACGTGTATACCGTAACGTATATACGTTAACTTACATTTGCTATCTCTACTTTCATGATTGAGTGGTAATGCCAGTTGTTTAGATAGTGCATTAACATCATCTACGTCGACTGTTTATTTAATAATGTTCTGAAAAAGTTTTCATCTGTTGAAAGATACTAGAAAATGTCATTTTCGATATCATAAGTTTACATGTCTCATATTAAATTACACCATTAATGTGTGAATCTAATTTCTAATACATGAAATTTTATCATGAATGAGATCCTTCCTCTTTGTAATATAAGTATTTATATTTTCGTTCTGTTTTAATCTGTAGTTTATGTGCAGAAGATCGAAAGAAAATAGTTAGACTAAAAGGGAACACCAAGGTTTTGCGTACTCAGTTTGGTGGTTGGAATAATTGATTTGTTCTCTAACAATCAGTAAAAAAACTTCTTTTTTTTTAAACAAAAAAAATTTTAGCAAATAAGCTTTTTTATTAGAAAATTACTCTCTTGTCAATTTCTCTATTTAGTAAATACTTTTTCGATGTCATAGTAATGTTATATTTACAATTACGATAATGATTATTCTTTTGTAATAACACAATGTATTTAAGCTTGCTATGTGCGCAGAAAAAACATTAGTATTAAATTAATAATTCATTGTTTCATATATAAGCAAGAATATAAAAGAATCTATAATCTTAAATAATCATAATTTGCTTACTTAAAGAAACAAAATTTCTTCTTGTAAGTCAAATTATATCTGTTTAACATTATAAATTCTTCCAAGAAGATATTACATTTTTATATACTAAACAATGAATTGTTGATTTAATACGATTTTTTTTCCATGTAACAAGCAGATACTTAAGAGGTGAGGGATAATGAAGAAACGCCAATATTTATCAAAACATGTATAACGATTTATTGAGGATCTATCCAAGCATGTTAAATTTCTTGAAATGCAGGTACCTATCTATATCTACTCGCTAATATTACATCAGACGCGCAATTTTACTCGAAAAAACCGACCGTGCGTACGCATACGGTGCGTGCCTAATTTAGAAGAAGAGTTGTGTTTTGTGGAGTCGCCTTTTTTCACTTTTTTTTTTTTTTTTTTTTTTTATTATTCTCGTCGAACTACCTTCTCCGCCGGCACGATCGACGGCCGTGTGTACGTATGTGTATATATACGAGTGTGTGTATACGTGGAAATCGGAAATGGACGACGGCTAAAACGACGATATCTGTTGCCTGTTGGCATGCTATGATAACGATAAACTGTACATTACATTTAAGATGCGCTACAAAAGTGTAACTTAATCTTTCCTCTTGGTCGATATCGCGGAAGGAAAGGGACAGTCTTCTTCGTGGCTCTCTTTCGCGATCGCGAAAAGAATTGGCCAACGGCGTGCTTACACCGCATGATTTTCGAGCGAGATCGTATAACATCGATTCGTATAAAATAAGTTAATGTTCGCTAATTTTCTCGATCGATCGAAAGTGAATTCATTACGAAATTTTACGATAAAGTGATTTTTGATTGTTTTTACCATTTATTCGTCACGATAGAAGATTGCTCGTAATCGTCGTTGATTTTCGAATTCGGTAATCGTTATAATCTGATCTCGCCTAACTCCTCCGTAGTACATTTTCCGATCGATATTTCGTAACGGTGTCATTAATCGTGTCGCAACACATCAATCGTGCGATGTAAACGCGCCGTTACGGGATTGATCGCCGATCGCGATCGTGCCGGCCGCCGCAATAAATCTGCGCGATGGATCAGCTTACAATAGTTTTGATTGCCAGTCTTCGGTACTTTGTGTTTTCCTTTGTGTGGTCGTTTTCCATGTCTCATTGTTTTCTGCGTTTATCCGAAGGTCGAATAATTATGATTGCCGGATTCGATTAAACTCTTGATCTTCGTCACGCTCGAATGACATCAACGTTTTTCACGGTTACGTAGAAATTCTTCTCGTACAGTTGATTTAGCACGCGACAGTAGAAGCAACACGTTTCTTCTCGCTTGTAAACTCTTAAGCAAAGAACAATGAATTAATTCAAGTTAAATTTTATAAACGATTAATTATGAATTACATTAAATCTATTTAATTTGAAATAAAATTTTACATCGCAGCTAATTTAAATTTCTCTTCATCGTTTCGCAATATTTATAGTCAAATGCTGACAAGAAAGAAATTTAATAAAATAGTGAATATTAAAGTAGAAATTTTCTAATTGTATAAAATAAATTTTATTTATTTGGAAAAACTTGATTAATGTAACCGATGCACGCGAACCTGACGAAAGGCGGAGAGTTATATCGATTCTTTCCAAATTATTCGTCTTTTTGATTCGGAAAACACGTGCTTTGATTTCACGTCATTCGTGACGCGACTCGTAAATGACTCGGCTCGATACTTTTGTGGTAATCGATAATTCAAAGAAAGGCTGAAATCGGCAACGCGATTTCCCGATGAGGCTCGGTTCTCTGCGGCGGCGATGCAGGTGCAGACATACATCGACAGGCATCGATCGCCCAAGAGAAACGAGCCTTTCCGACAATCCGAGTGACGAGAGGGCAGTTTGTTTCAATTCAATTCGATTCAAGTCAATTATCTTAATTAATACCATCTGCTGAAAAAGCGGGACCAATGAGTGCGTCGGTTTCGACTTGTCGGAATCGTATTCGGATTACTTTCGGATGTGACTTCCTCCACGAAGATTTACAGCTAGTACCAGAAGAAACGAGAGTGCCCGGGATCGATTCTGTTTCTTGCGTCTTGCAACTAATCTTCGGGTAAATGTTGCAATTAATCCAGAAATATTCTCCGTCGATTTACAAATTTTCTCGAGTTTCGAAATTCAAAAATCACGAAACTAAAACGCTCACGGTACGGGAGGGAGAATGTAATATTCAATGACTTAATTCCGGATGAATCGAGTACAGTGTGATAAATGATACTAATGTACGGCATATTATAAATATCAGTCGTTTCAATTATTAAACTGTTATTCTGTTACCCCAACGAGTTGTACCGATAGCTCGCTAGAGTAGGATTTTTTTTTCACGCAATATATTCTTCAGGCAGCATTATTAATCCAAGATCGGAATTGTTGCGCGATTATTTACGAAACCGGTCCCTGGCACGTGGTGCGTAAACACATCTATGACATGTGCACGACGAATTTTCGTTATCCCGTCGCAATCGACGATCGAGACGACACGCCTGCGACCGCAAGAGAAGGGAGGCGCTCGTTTTGCAACTTATTTCGTGGCGGATATTCTCGTCGTGATAGAAAGGGCGCGATAAACGCATCGACGAGTTTAAAAGTTTACGAAACGAACGCTCGTCCTAAATCGAGACGTTTGATTAATCGATCGCGTTGAGAAATGAAGCATGCTCTTGATCGCCGAGTGTGACACACAGGACCTACTTAATTGTGAAAGACACGATTGAATCTACTTGATTCAAAAGATCGATCTCGAGAGACTCGAGAATATTGCGCAAGCAGAAATCCAAGAGATGTGCAGTTGTTCGTCTCCATTTTGTACACGTCTTACGTCGAATAATAATATAATCTCTTTTTTTTTATAATTCTCTTTAATTCGATACTTTAGATTATTTTAATTTTTCATGATAATTTCATAAAATTTAATAATAAATGCAAACGTCATCGCCATTGTTGCGTAGTTATAGTAAATGATATTTTCAGAGGAAAAACAAAGACGAGGAGAAATCGCATCTCGGAAATCTCGAAATCGATCGGCTATATATACTATTACACGGAGAAAAAGCTGATACAAAATCTATGTCCAATCAGAACCGACACATACAGATAGGATAAACTGCATTTAGTCGTTAATATAGCGATTAGCAGTGATTGGTTGCTTCTTCTCTTACGTTATTATACGTAGAAGTAGAGAACTGTGATAGGCATCGACGTTACATATTTTTTACTTTGTTTCTCTTTACAATTTGTCTTCTATTTACATCACTTCTCCGTTACGCGACGGCTTATATCGAGTCTTATATCACGTGTGTTACGGTATAATCTACAATACATAATGTCGAGGTATAATACCGAGAGATCGAACGGCGAACCTCGTAGCTCATCGCTCGCGAAGAGAGATTTCTTCGCATTGTTCGTTTCTGCCATTATCAAGTCGGAGTACATAATATTCTATGTAATATGCGCCGTCCTATGCTACAACGTGCTGTACATTGTATAAAATATGAAGAGGAAATATGTCCGATCGCGAAATGTTAATCCTTATCGGGGGGCAGCTACTTTTTTTTTTCTTTCGTTCTGATACAGCGCGTGATTTTCAAAGATAAGACACGTGTCACGAAGGATAATTATATAAAACTTTTTTAATTGATTATTCCAGCAACAATATAAGAGAATGTGAGAAATTAAATATAGATTAAAATTACAGATTTCTAAAATAAAAATTAAAGTTGTACGTAAAATTTTCTACAATATTTTTTTATATATACTTTTTACTTTTTGTATATTTAGATCGAAGAGAGTTATCATGATTTTGGCAAAAATTGTTATTTAACCGGAGTTAATCCAGACGAGGATTAAAATTTCACAACTCTTGCGAATATTCATCGCGGAAGTGTCTTATCGGTCATGGACTGTCGAAAGAGTTACATTCCACTTCTTTTTTTATCTCTTGCGATTTCCGGCGAAAAAAATCGTCGAAGAACCGCTGCGTTTCCACGATATCTTTTTTTTTTTCCTGTTCCATCCTCTTTTCCACGATGTAATTACCATTACAATATTATACAGTGCGTACAGTGCTGGCTCTACTAATGCAATCAGCATCGCGAGTTGTACTGTGCCATGATAGCAATAATAATAATAATAATCGTAATCATCATCTCGTCGCTTATCTCGAATTGTTCAAAATACAAAAATTACACGGCGGAGATCAGCCTCTCTACATCTAGATATATATATATATTTTTTTTGTCTTCTCATTTTCTAGCTGTGGTACAATATATAAGTATATTACACGCCCCACTCGTCATCGTTCCTTATTGTTTCGCGAAATATTCTCTTTTTCTTTATTATACTTTTATACGTCGCGGCAGAGACCGCAGCGGTCCTCGAGCGATTGCAAGGGCCTCTTCGCGAGCGATTTGCGTTCGAAATTCGCCTCGAGTTGGCTAGAGGAAGAAGAGAACGCCATTTAGTATATTATATACATAAGTGTATCGACAGGCTGCCATAATTGATCGCGTGTCGTAACTGAATCGATTTTTTCGCTCGCGTTAAGTGTGCGCTTCATCATTATCAGAAACGAAAATTCGCGCTGTCGAAGATCAACGTGTATGATTAACAAATTTAAATAACGTATCATCACGGAATTTTCTTTGTACAATTCCTACAATGCTCGTATTTAACAGAAGTTGCAGTATACCCTGTATGTTTTTGCTCTTCTACGATCTTTTTTTAGACGGACACGGTCTACCGATTAATCGTGAATATCTTGGAACCCGGTTAATTATCGGGCAATCCGTGTACTGGTGTTCGTGCGCGGGATGTGTGACAATAATGTGTAAGAAGGCGTTGCCGGAGCAGCAGCTTTCCTAAAGTACAATATTTTGGCCGTGAGTTTAGGGTGACTCGGCGCCCGGATGATGAAGTTCACGAGTGAACGCGCTACACCCGGACGGATACTTTAACGCTGCACACATACACACGTACACACCTACGCATAAATCGACATAAATCGCAGAAGAGCTAATGCTACGTGAAATACTGTGACATCGACGTGGTGAGAAGAAAGAATTAGACGTACACGCGAATGTACGAGTATTAATCTTAAGAGAAGGACGCGCGAGGCTGAAAGGGAGCTCTCGCCGTCTGTTTTTACACGCACAAGTACACACTGCCGAAGATCGTTGATTTCTATTTACAAGATTGCATTAATTGCATCGCTCTTAACGATAAGTATTAATTAGACACATGAGCCCATCGAAAGGTCTACTTGTTAAGTCCTTTAATCACGGACGCGAGAATTCGCAAGCTCCCGACCGTGATTAAGATGCTCTCGCGATTGATAATTCCATAAATCTACTTTTTTTTTTATGTTAAACAATTATTAATCAATTATTGTATACATTCATTTTGATGGTAATTAATTATTTATTTATTCTTATTTAGTAAGAAAAATATGCATATATTAATTTAAAAAATGGATATTCGAAAATTAAAAAATTTGTCTGCATTTTTTAATACTAAACAATTATTAATCAATTATTGTATACATTTGTTTCAATGGTAATTAATTGATAATTTATTTATTCCCATTTAGTAAGAAAATATGTACGTATTAATTTAAAAAATATTAATATTCGAAAATTGAAAAATTTGTGCATGTCAATTAACTCAAGCAATTGATTAACAATTAATTGATAATTACGTTATATCATACATATTGAAGAAATTAGTTTTTGCAATTAATTTTCTTTAATCTTGTTATTGCTTTAAATTTACGTTAAAAACATGTTTCTTTTTTTTATTTTAATTTGTGGCAAATGCTGATTTATTAACATCTGAATAATTGATGCTTTACATTACAAATCAGACTCGAAGCAAACGTGATTACCTCGTTGAGTTTTACAATGCGTGTGCGAGAGCATCGCAGACGAGAGAACTACAACTCTATTTACGTAGGAAACACCAAGAACGAGAGACACACAAAACACGAAATCGGAGGATCGATGATCGAGCGTGTCCGCGCTTGAAACTTCGTCTCCGATTCTCGTCCAGTAATGTTTATAAAAAATAGCACTCCCGTCGAAGCTTCTCTGAAATATCTTACAGTCGTCACCGTGATAATCTCAATTTTTCCCCAGTCGTAATCACACGTTGTCTGAGGCGAAGGCTCGATCAGCGATCGTTGATCTTAGAAAATACCACGCTGTTGTTATTCTACGTGAATATCGTCGCGTGAAAAGAAAAAAATATACATATATATATATATAGAACACGCGTCGTCAAAAATTCTTCTTGAAGTCGATCGCTCCTTGGCATTTTAAATACATATCGATCCCTTAATATTATATCGAGGATTAATCGTTGCCCGATATCGAAAGATTAGAGCTAAGTTTGCACGAGGTGCATTTCCAACCTGTATAGGCTTATCTAATCGAAAGGTAGAAGGGTCCTTAGAGTCTAAAACGTGAATTATCCGCTTTCTTACGGCGAAAATTCTCTTTCACATATCCTTAGCAAAAGCGAAGAAGCGTCTACGTTTCTATTTCTATCTATGTACATCGACAGCCTCGCGACCGCTTAAACGCTACATCTGTGACAGTCACATGAAAAGAACCTTCGGCCTACTTTCAAGGTACGCGAATATCCCCTCAAAGTCCTCCGAAGAATTATTAAATATTTATACAACCTCTACCAGGCTCGTCTTCGTTCGTACACAGGATGTTTGGTGATAGACACTTTATAAATGAAAATCATAATGCGTTTTATCGTAAGTTGAAAGATTTTTCCCCGATTCATGACATTTATAATTGTTTAATTATAATATTTCAGTCGAGAGGAAAATAACTTTGTTTTCTAATAACTAATTAAATCGGCTTATCTTGATTAAATTTATATTCAGATTCGATTCGTCTTTTAAAGAATTGTAAAAGAAGATGACATTTTGGTTTTCATATCTCCCGAAGATATACCTTAAAGAAATAAAATAAAATAAAATAAAGCCGCATGTTTGAAATTAGGATTTCGAGTAAGATAAAAAATAAAATTATATAAATTTTTATATCACATTATTCTGAACAAAATTATTAAAACCTTTAAAGAAACGAATGTCGCCACGAAACGCATGAAACGTACACATTTCCAAACATCCTGTAGATTATATACACATATCGAATTGTGAAATATACGCTTTGCATGTTTCCGAAAAGACGCAGTCTATACAATCAGACGACTTCGTCTGATTCCGCGCACAATTTTATTATCCTTTGTCTTCATCTCCGTTCTCTAACTCAACTTCCGCTCGATTTGACGTGATCTCGAACTCGTATCCTTTTTCTATTCCTCGTCTTTCGTATCGGGAGAATACAAGATTATGACACGACAAATTGGATTTATTGCGATTACTTTTTTTTACAGCATACTTTTGTAATAGTTGTCACGATTAGGTACATGTTATCGATTTGTTGCCATTACGATATATCCTTCACGCCAATCGTCACGAATCCTTGGCGCATAGAATTTTTATTGCGTATTCTTGCATAAACTTGACATCCTTTGCCAATGGCGTAACTATAATTCTGCATTTGTGCGTTTGCATTTATTAATAATAAATGCCATATCATAAATTTGCAAGATTTATTACACATTATTAATATCTATATGTAACATTTTAGAGCGTACATCAAAGCATTTGGAAACGAATTTCCAATTAAGTTTCATTTCAATCAAGATTTCATTTTTTAACTTTTATTTAAATTTACTTTTATACTTAATTTTAATTTTTATCAATTTTACTTTAATCTCAACTTTTTATTTTACTCTCTCTCTCTCTTTATTATACTTTGAATTAAATTTAGACATTTAGATATCGCTAATCTAATAAATTGGGTGTAAAAATAATTAACTTAAAAACAAAAAATAGTTATAATATATTATAAAAATAAAAAATATAAAAATTGAAAGGAATAAGTAATAAGGAAATTAGCATTGCAATTATAATATGGAGATAATTAATTCTTGTCGTGTAAGAATTTTTATTTCAAAATTTAGTTGCTTTTATGCTATATGTCGACCGCGAATAGAAAGAAGTTAGTTGCTTACTTTCGCACCACCATTTGCTTATACATTTGATTTATCTACGCGTCCCGATGCTTTTAACGCGGCTCGTAAAATGCGCGATTGCGACAAACACGCACGACACACGCGTCGTTCGTGTGCTTGCTTTACGATTCGTAAGTACCGTGTAACTGCACGTAACTGCTCCCTCGTCTTTTCGCACCCTTTCGGCTTCTTTCTGCCGGCCAATATCAATCGGCTATCTCTCGTCGACCTTTCGACGCCTCGAACTTTCATAAGTACCAAGAGAATCATCAGATTTCAGAGTACCGAGGGACAGTATCCGTAAAAGTTCGTAACACGTTCTGCAGAATTTGTCGAATACAAACGAATTTTATTATTTTATCTTCGTAATAAGAATGATGTAAAATAATGATAGAGCAAAGAAGTATAAGAGGAAGTAAAAAAAATGATATGTGTAAATTAAAGAACGAAATAACATGTATCTTGAATAATTGAGAAATAATCGAATCGAATTGAACTTCTTTTTTAAACTAGGAAAACTTGAAGCTGCATTTATAATTTCAGAAATTTGAATTTTTATTACTTACTTTCTAAAATTTTTGGAGTGGAATTTCATCTAAAAGAGTGAAATTCCACTTTAAAAGTGTGAAAATCCTGCCACTCTTTATCAAGACTTTCAGAGTGGGATTTCACTCCAAAGAATTTAGAGAGCAGTGCCTCAATATCCTTAATATCGATGATCTTAAAATGTTATAAATACGTTTGCCCTTTCCTTTTCATTTAAATTTTTTGCAGAGTAGATAGTTGGATCTTACTCTCGCTCGAGTATCGTGAACGAACGATCGAAGTTACGCAAGAAATCGGCGAAAAATCAAACGAAGTCGCGCTCGATCCGAGCAAGTATGTATAATAATCGGTAACGCTCATCGCGTGCGCGTTACGAATTCTCTCGCGTATCCACCTAAGCACGTACTACTCTTAAGTTGTACCGACGTACAATAATAATTGTAAACTTGATAATATTAAGGCCTCTTAGTTACTAACGACAAGTCGTCACAATTTTATTAATCTCTGATCGCTACAACTACACTACCGATAGGAAAGCGACAAGAATCGTTTTTATTTCGTCCCACGGTCCACAGAACCGCCGAGTATCGACCGGTGTCAGCCTTCGTGTACTTTCATCTCCAGAACGTCGAGAGTAAGAAATACGCAAAACAATCTTTTTTTTTTTTTTTTTTTAAATTCACCCTTATAAACAACAAAAAAAGAAAACTGCACTAATTTCTGTTTCTCGCGATTCAGACAATTGATCTCGTATCTGCATTTCGCAACTAAACACAGCGACGTATCCATTAATCCCGGGAAGATTCTTGCTTCAGTTATTTTTACAAGCCTCTTATTTGTCATTATTTTCGCACAGTCGTCTCAAAACGATTTTCTTAACACTTCAATCACTTCGGATGCGGTGGCGAGATGCAAATGAAATCTTTCTTACGGCGTAGTTTCTTGGTCCACTTCGAGGATATCAGCGAATCAATAATGTAGCTCCACAGCGGAATGTAAATAAAATCTCGCGTTATTAGCGAGACATTCCTCGTCGCGTGCTCGATATCGGCGGGTTTCTGTCGCGAGAGATTTGAATTATTTACAATTTGTACAATCTCGCGCGTTGGCGAATCCCGGAGAAGGGTATCACCGATACGGCAATATAATTGCTCACCTGCTGTCTCATTGATTGGCAAAGAGATCGCGCGTAACGATCAACGTGCAACTTACCATTTCGTCATGCTAATTGCCGCGCGCTGTTCCGACGCGATACAGAAATTCATCTATAATACAATACGAAAATCGGCATCTGCAATGTTTCTCTGTGCTTTTAACGTAACGAAATGGAAATAAAGAAACTTGCGTCAGTGCGAGGGACGTTGACGTACATAAGCCAAAGAACCAAATCAATCGTAATTAACTCAAGTAAATTAATCGTACGAGTAACACACTCGTGCTCGCCGCTTGCGCAGAGCATTGTGGAAACTTAATTAAATGTTAAAGAAGCCAGGAGTGGAGATGTGAGAGAAAATGGGATTTAGGTACGTGCGTGTGCGTGTATGTGCTAAATCAAAGACACGAGAACCATCGCTTTCGATTGTTTTACTCTTTTTTTTTTCTTTCTTTTCCGTAGCAACTTTATTGTTCGGTGCATCTCTCGTGCCAGAGCCACTTTCCATAATGAAGGCATATTCGCTAGTGTGGAGTATACGTGGTCTTGTTTATTTTATGTTTTTTTGTCACTTAATTACTCGTTATCTCTATAACGTAGGTACCTTAACACCTAGCCTCCGCTATCGTAATTCACACGACGCATCGTAAAATGCACATACGTGCGTATGTACCTTCGTGTCTCAAATGCAATGTGTGCGCGCGCGCGCGCGCGTGTGTGTGTGTGTATGTATGTATAAGAGAACACAAATGCAAGAATGCGCAATTGATTTTCGTATCGAAATAAATTGTCAGATATCCGACTGACCAGTTACAACGAGCCTACGTATATTAACAAACTTCGCCATTTAATTCGTATATTTTTAATAAGAAACATTAATCGCATATTCTTTTCTCCTCTTTAATTTTCTCACGTAGGAAATAAAAATCAGCACAATTTTAATAAATCGAAATTTCCATTTCATACATGCGTAAAAATTATCTCGCTCTCGCGTCAATCGACGAACAATTATTAAGACTAATGCTACGAATTATTTAAAGATTTCAATCATTGTATGATCCACGTGATCGCGAACAGTCATAACAAAGCCATCAAATTGTCAAATAAAAAAAAAACGAGATCATCTTCAAGTACTCACAGCTTATATTTCAAATATGATAAGTCGATAATTCGAAAATAAGTATAAAGAACGAAACAAATAAGTATAAAGAACGCTACAAATTGGTCATAAAACGCTATTCTCCAAATTTCTCTATACTCGAATTTAAACGGATCGAATTGAACATCATAAAATATATGTGCGCAAGTAAAAGCCGAATTCGATTGTTAGTTGTTATCAGTTATCCGCTAAACAAATATGGAAAGTAGAAAAACTAAAAATTGTCATCACTTCCGAGCAAGAATTAAAATACTTGCCGATTGTGATCGTGTACGCGCCTGTGTGTTTGTGTGTGTGTGTTTTATGCATGTCATCGATTTATTATCATAATTCCGAAAGCTCGGAAAGCTCCAGTTTACGCTTGACTCGCATCCGGATCGATCTCGAAAACATATTAACGCGCATTTTGCAATCGTGACGAATCTCCCGATGAGCTGCAATTTATGTACACGATGAATACGATGATAATTTATTTACAAATGATGAAGTGAGAGAAGCACGCTACGCTCTACATATCTCGAAAATGATAATATGATACAGTTACGTTGTTACAATAATTACGAGGAGGATCTCTCGGACGACGAAAGACGCGAAGAGTCAACATTGTTACGGAAGAAAGAATATAGTTTTTTTTTTCTTTTTTTTATGAAACACATGTAATTTCACAAAAGTATAATGAATTCCGTATAAATCGCATATAACTTATACAAGTTACGCGTAAGTTATTCAAGTTACAACTTGAAGTTCTATACATTCAAGAGTCAATTTCCGAGAAAATTGAAGTTTATTATTGTTTTCAGCGCCATTAAAATTATTTTGACGCGCATACGTCTCATTGACGTTACGTCTAGGGCTCGAATTAATAATTGGGACTTCGCAATGAAGCATCGAGCATTCGCAACACGCGGCGTTAACACTTTACGATGCTAACGAAAAATACGCAGTGTCAGACGTTATTCGCAAAATCGACGAGTATACGAATGTAATATCGGCATGACGAAAACGCCCAGTGATAAACGCATCCTCCTCAACTATGCCATAGCTGTGCACGTTGCGTTATCGCTATGAATATAATAACGACAGGCACCGCAAATCGCGTACGTGTGTGGAGAAACACTTATACATTAAACATAGAAATACTCCGAGAGACTCAAGAACGCGGCTTGATTCTTCATTTCGTGAAAATTTTCGAGTCAACACACCTCGCGATTAAATAGCACTCTCGATCGGTATCCAACGGTGTTATCGTGAGCTAAATAAACGTTATTTCAAAGTATTCTCGTTTTCCCGAACGTCGCAGCTTTCAGTTCTTTATTTCACATTTTCAATGCGTCCGCGTTTATCTCCATTTCGATAAAATATGTCTTTCAGCTATATTTCTCTTCCTGTATTTTTTTCTACGAACTTTCCAAATTAAATTTGCAAACAGGAACATTTGGCTCTACGGAATTAATTTCATCGATTACCTCTTCTTATATTTACACGGATAGAACGGTTTTTCTAAAGTGCTCTACAAAATTTAACCGACTATAGATCTGAAAATAATTCTGTTAGACCATCAAAATAATTATGTAGGACGAGACTTTTTGCAGCATTGCTCATTATGCTTGAACGTCCATCAAAATTATTCTAATAATCCAATAAAATTATTTTCAGATCTCTTACATTTCTCTCTATTCGGATCAAGTTACATTTTTAAATACTTCAGCAAAACCGTTCTTCTTTTCCGTGCATGAAATCAAAACTATGCACAAGCAGAAGTTTCTCAGCAGTTAGAAAGTGCAAAATAAGTCTTGAAATAAAGAAAAATCGGAAGGAGAAACAAAAGGAAATATCTTCGTGAAATATAATATGTTCGTGAAATGAAAGAACATTAAAACATCGTAGGATAGATGGTTAATTCTACAATGTAGGATTAACACACATTGCGTCGCAATGTTTTCATTCGCGATGACAACAGACAGTCGCTATAATTTTTACATTATCGACGAGATTATCGATATCGAAGTATCGAATCTTCAATGCGCTCGCCTTCGTGGGCCACATACATGGCGCGTAGCGTTTTCAAGCTTAATTAACGGCTACAATTAATTCACGGCTGTCTTGGAAACGACGAACTTTCGTGCTTCTTCATCATGTCCGATCGATCGCGAACGGATCTGCGTAAAAAGAAAAAAAAAAATACATGCATTTTCCTTTCGCCGTCGATAAGAACCAAACGCGAGTGTCCCTAAATTGCCGCTACTTCCATTTTTCTCTCATCTTTTGTCCTAAAAGTATTTCATCGGCGGAACTACTACTGGCTATCTAAAATCCCTTAATCTAAAATCACACTCAGAACGTAATTATATGCGCCCTTCCGTTTTTCTGTACATCCCCTAGGACACGAGACACGCGATAAACTGAGAAGAGAAAATATTTGTAGGAATAAAGAATGGTATAATTTTATTGACTTCGAAATTTTTCAGCTCTCTGTTAACGCGGAAAGAACTATATTTGTTACTGACGAAGTAGCATGGGAAAACGTGCAATCGTTCCGATATAAAATTTTTTTTTACAATACATTTCAAGATTTGAATATTTTAGAAAGACCAAATCTATTGCAAACAATTATTTCTTTCAGACTTTTTTTTATTATCATTAGCGTCCGGTCTAGAATTAATTGAAAGTCCAGATTCGCTCGAATCGCTCGGATTCGCGTGTCCAGTTACTGTCGTACGGCAGTGACGCTTAAAACATAATCGAAAATAATACCGATACTTATCCATTCAGAAATGACTTCGATCCATTCGCTCTCCTCTGTCTCGATCCTCCGCGTAGATACTTGCCAACGAGGATTTAAACTAAACGTAAAATCGGTGGATTCGGATTTCCGCGCTATCGCTCGTTTCACGCGTTTCTTGCTTCTTTCTCAAACTCTATAAATTAAGCAGGATGTAATACCTTGCTCTTTTTTCCGCCTTTTTGGGAGATCGAATCTAAAGAAATTACGCTGGTTTCGATCCCCGACTTTCATTCTTTTCTTGTTTTTTTATTTTCCTATATTTCTTTAGCTATCTATTTACTTAATTCTCTCTCACATCTCTCTCTCTCTTTTCTCGTTTTCCTGTATCAGTATCATCGCGTTCACGATAAGTCGGCAGTGCGTTTATTGGAATAAATCGCGATTCTACGATCGCGCGAGGGAAACTCGCGTTCGCGAGGTAAACGAGGGAAAATAATCGTCGCCGAGGTGGACGAGAATCGTTTTCTCGACGCGGAAATTCTCGAGATTTTCGAGATCGACCGGGGAGGGTCGTTGAACAACGATACATGCGGTTTGCGCACGTATCTACCTTTGTTCAACCCTCCTGCCGCGCGACGAGACTGCGAAAGTCCTGCGGGACTTCTCCTCCCCTTTTTTTATTTCCTAATCTGAGATCCAAGGAGTCCCGTCGCTCGAGATCTCGATCTTGAGAGGGAACGAGAACGAGCGAACGTGGGATCGGGACAGTCACGAAAGAACAGAACTCCAAGTTTTTCTTCCTTTCGTCCTATCGAGGCAGCGAGTTGTCCGTAAACGCGGAAGAATCGTTAAAAACTCGACCCTCATCAATCCTGCGATTAATTTTCGTCGACAGCAACTCGAGCATTACCAACGATTCTCTAACGTTTCTTTAGGAATTCTTCGATTTCTGAATTTGTCTCAATTTTTTTTTCTTTTTTTTTTCATTGAAATCGCAGTCGGTGTCGAGTCGTTAACCCGTCTCTTCGAAGTCACTTTGAAAACAATTCGCTTTTACGGAATTCGCCAATTTTTACTCCCAAATGTAAAGCTTTCGGAAGCCGCGAGAGCGTCCGGAAGCCGTAATCGTCCTATTCCGTTAACGTAACGACCGTTTACGTTTTCTTTTACGAATTTACGATCTCGACGCTCCGCGTTTGCGTCTCGCTGCCGTAACTCTCCCGCACATCCCGTCCCTTCCGCATTTTCGTTCATCGCGCGCGTTCGCCCGAATTTTCGTCTACCTTTTCCTTTCCCGTCTCATCTTGCATCGCGCTTCAGGAAAGACGCCGCAATCTTATTAGTCTTTATTACCAGCGAACGCGCTGATCGCTCATCGGAATTAAATGCTTCGTTACCAATGCTAACGCTAGAGAGGAAAAGTGCCGAACGTGCATCCATTATCCTATAGTCGCCAACGGTTGCCGCTGTTTCATCGAGAGGAATCGATGACGACGACGACGACGACGACTTCTTCAACCGGTCGATCTTCTCTCTTCTCCTTGCTTTTCGTTCCTCTTCGCAGCCGATTTGTCGCCGATTTCGAAACTTCACGGTAGCCGCGTTCTCAACGAGTATTATCAACGCTCGCGACGGTCGATTCGTTCGCACGAGGTTTAGCTCTCGCTTTGGCAAACCGAGAATTTCATACGGAAAATAATTCCGTTTTTTTTTTTTTTTTTTTTTCGAAAAAGCTTTCGAGTTTCCGCTAACCAGAGCGAGAACAAATCGTGCGAATATCCTCGAACGAACATCTCGCACTTCGCAGACGTATAAATCCGCGAACGTTATCTTGTCATCGGGGACACGATACGATTCGTAGCGGACTTCGCACTCTGCTGACCTTTGGACATCCTCGGATATCCATGAACGATATATCTCGCCAAGGATTAATTTTCTCAAGTATTTTTCTTGCGCGGCCATCCTCCAGAGATATCTCCTCGAGGACCTGGAACTCTGTCCTCGAGAAATATCTCGTCAATAATTATTCAAGTCGGAATAATAATTTTATTGCTACTAAGACGACATCACCGAGCGATATCCTTTCAAGGACAAATCTATTCGCAGCGACAATTCCGAGGGATGTCTTGTCAATTCACAGGTATTTTCTTTTTTTCATTTCTCGCGACATCCCAGAGATATCTCCTGTCAAGGACCATTCGATTTGGAAGCGAATAATCTCGTCGGTGCGAACGACGTCCTCGATGGATATCCTTTTGAGGATAATTCGATTCAGCATTCGAGAATGACATTCTCAGGGATATCTCTCACCGTCGGAGGATCCTCGATCGGGACGAGAGAAGGATTTTGCTTCCCCTCTCCCGGCACTTTCCCCTCTCGCGCGCGATTATAACTGGCCAGCTAACCTCGCGCGACCTGTACACGTGTGTAAAATCTAAGAAAAGAAAATAAGGACTGGCCCGTCTTTTCGACGCTCGCGTTTACTAATAGCTATTAATTATCACCCACCCTCCCCCTCCCATTCGCTCTCCCCGCTCTCACGGTACCCACGATTCCAATCCTCGGGAATCTCCCACCGCTCTTTCTCTTTCTTTCTCTCTCTCTCTATTGGAATTAATTGGCTACTTTGTGTTTTAAATTGGCTAAGTGTGTGCACGGACGTGTGCGCGCGCGTGTGTATGCATGTATGTTTGTTTGTACGTGTACGATGTCTCCCCTCAATTGTGTGTATACAATGTATAATACGTATAATATTGCTATATATACATGCAAGACGCAGTGAAATGCGCAGAAGAACGTATGACTTTTTTTATAAAGTGCCAAGTCAGTCTTTTCTTGGAGAATGTGTTTGATAAATACATGTGTGACACTGTTTTCTTTCAATTGTTCTTCGATCCTCAATATTAATCCTAATTTTTATAATCCTTTGGATCTCGCGAATGTCATTAAAGTCCTGTAAACACAAATATTCACGATGTCCCACGTAAAATAATTTAGCAGTCTATCGAAAACATTTCTGTCTAATGTATCAATCGAATATCGTGAAACAGAATGTTATTGTCTACTTGCACTTTAATGACTTCATTAAATAATCTTTCGATTAAATTGTGATTGAGAGTTCCGAGGGAGAAAACTCGTTAGAGAAAAACTCGAAAAAGAAAAATACATATGTATCCAGAAATGCATTTTCAAAGAAAAATTTTAATGAATTGTTGCAAGTGTTGAAACAATTTAGCATTTCGTAGCGTACGAAAAACTTTCAACTGCAAAAGAGAAAAGGAAATGGCACGAGTAATTGGAGTAATTTCTAACGTCGTTGAAGAATGCATTTCTGGGATGAGCCGAAGAACAAATTCTTCGACAGTAAATTCTCGAAATTCTCACACGAGTCGAAACCTCCTACCATTTTTCTACGCATCTCTCGCGCGATATCCCGTGCATGTATACGTATCAGCTAGTCGAAAATTGAGGCTACAGTGTGGCGGCAGTCTATTGTCTCTCTTGGCTCTTCTCTCCGCAGTTTCCAGTTCCCTCCCCCGTTTTCCTTCCTCCTCTTCCTCTTCTGTCTTCTTGTTATCGGTGACTTACTATCTTCCGGTCGACGAAGATTCTCCTTTCTTCTTGGAGCGCGACGCGGAGTTGTCACCCTCGAGTCCGACGGTCTATCTCTCGGGAACGGGAACGGGGAAGACTTTTTATTCCCACTGGTGTGGAGAGGGTGGCAATTCCGAGGGGTGAGCCACCGTGGAGCTGCAAGTCGTACGAACAAGACATTAGAGGGGACGACGAAGGGCAGGGGTGATGGGGGGAGGGGCTGAAAAAGCTAGGCTATGAGGGGGAGGGAGGGGAGGGAAACGTGCGACCCTTCTGCGGTAATGCGAGTCGACCACCCTGACTGTATAACGGCCAACGGTATTTTAGCTCGGAAACGATCTCGATAAAATCGCTTTTCCGTTCATTACAACTTTGATAATTTTTGTTTTTTTTTGTTTTACATGAATTTTTCCAAGTTATTGTTAAGCGATAATAATGTAATTACCGTGGAGTAGTTAGGGTAATCGATCGCGGGGCGAGTGAAGGGAGAACGAGTACAACTACGTCGAGCGAATCGTCGAGCTAACTCTTTACGGCCGGAAATCAGAATTTCCGGATATTTAGCCTGAGCAAAGCTTAATGTCAACAAAAGGAGAAAATCTTTAAAAGCTTTCTTTTTTTTGTATTACATCGCTCGGCAAAAGCGTAGCGCCCGAAGTGATACGTTCAAACGATTGAATATTCAGCTGAATAGTTCCGCGTAGACGTTAATAACCAAGAATATTATATTGAAATTTTAATCCGTATCAAATGTAGTACTCTTGCTCGGCCACTCGCCTTCTCTCTAATGATCGAAGTACGAAACGCTAATATAATAAAAAATAATTTACAACTACCGCATCATTTCGCACTTCGACGCTTGTCGATCGACTAAATTGTAAAAACTGAAATCATCAGCGAGCAGTAATAGTGCATTGTGCTCCCCTTTTTCTCTTTATTCAAATCCGCTCTATGTTAAACGTAGCATCACCGTTTCCGTCTATTCTTTACGATAATTAAAGGAAATGCAAGGAAATTATAGATACAACCGAAAGCATATGTACAACAACAAAAAAAAAAAAAAACTTCTAAATTCGTGTACCATGCCTAAGAACGTAACAATCGCTACACACAGAATCAAGGTTTCTCTCTCGTACGTCTTTGATAATAGACAACTTTTTATCACTTGGCATTAACTTAATCGCCGAGTGACAGCCGACGTTAATAATTATTAATTACCGTTATCGAACTGGAGCACGCGCTACCCGCTCGTGACAATCATTCCGAAGAAATGATAAATCTCGACTTTCAATAAGTAAAATAAACAAAATCGTTCGTCTGATTTCCATGCAGCTGTCAGCACGCGTGACAGCCGATCGTCTCTCTTTTAAGTCTCTCTCTCTCTCCTTAAACACTTTTGCTTTCAATATAAATTTATTTCCGTCTCCATTCTTCGTATCGGAATTAATATTGACCTAGTATCGGGTAGAAATTATCTACGGAACAGAGGAGGCGTTTTGTAGGGATCATCGGGTTACACGAACTATAATTCAAGGTGAGAATTTTAGGGAAGGCTGGGGGAGGGGGGAGATATATGCAGATCTTTGAAAGAGAGTTTCCATTTTTTCCTTTCTCTTTATGGCGCGTCGCGACGTTTCTTTCTCATCGATATTTCTCTAAACTGAAGGCTGCATGGTGGATCAGGCCTTCTTTTACACTCATAATGTCAATGGCAAAACAATGTGCTCCGTTCAGGTATTTCCTCCGTTTTCTTTTACGCGCAAGTAGCGGAGTGGCGAAACAATGACGGCGGGTGTGTCATGCGCTTGCGAAACCGGGGTGACCGCTTGCAAATTACCGTATCCAGGTCATTAACGCTTAGATGTTGTGTAAGAAATTATAGCGAATAAAATCTTCGATTTGTAATGTGAATTAAGGTTGAGAGATGGAAATCCAGTCGACAAAAATTTTTCACGGCTCCGACGAAGATAAATTCTAAACTTTTTATTCTTTTTAATCTTAATTCAAATTAAAGAAAAATCGTTTATATTTCCTTTATTAAGGTACTAATGTAAATAATGTATCAATGTTACAGTGTATTAACATTTTTTAGACGAGCAAATTAAAAAAAAGGGGGGGGGGAGATAAGTTGCAATTGACGGATGTTCTTCAAAGATCGTAATTGTTTCCTCGTTAATCAGATTCCTTTGGATTCTCTTTTAAATAGCCGCGAAAGTGGGCCAGCAGCGATGCGATTTTTCGCTTCAGCAACGTTCTCGCCCAGTCGAAACAGAGAGAAAGAGTGAAAAAGAGAGAGAGAGAGAGACACAAAGGGGACGGAAACACTCATCGGACAAAGGAACGGTATCCTGCCGAGTAATATCGAGTATATTATTGTCGCGCAGATGTTTAAGGAGCCCGTTAATTGCGCGTACGCGAAACTGTCGCTAATTAGCATCGCTAAACGCGCCTCGTCTGTCGTCATGCGCTCAAGCGCCAGGTCGTTGCCGAAATCCGCGAAAACCGACGGCGTTGGATCCTAATTTTCGCGCAACGTTACCAACAGAATTTATTTCTAAAACTCATTCCGGGTAATTATACACTTGCACGTTTTTCAATTAACTCAGCTACTGCGAGCGAACACGAGGCATTGTTGTTCTAACACAGCATAAGCGCGTAGTTGCACTTTGAATAATACAATTATATTTGCGAGATATATTGAAATATGCTCGCAAATATTTTGAGGCAAACGTCCGGATTATATTCCGTATAATCCATTTCAACGATTCCAATAATAATAATCCTTAATTTAATCCACAATAATTGAGTACGTGTCATATTTTACAAAAAGAAGCCGTTTTCAATCCGGCTTTAATAATTTTTAATGGGTTAATTCAGAATTGTTATCTCGCGGATTGACATTGGATCGAGTCCAATGTTACTCTAATTTTTCTTGCAAAGTCCCTAACTCGAAATATTTTTATCGGTTTCACGGGGAGATCGAGGACTTTTATTTCTCTCTCTCTCTCTCTCTCTCTCTCTCTCTCAAAATGTTTAATTAACCATTTGTAGTGATGCGGTCGTGATGATGTCGAATTCATCTGTAATTATATTTAATTATAAACAAGTGTGTCACCCCGTTCGGGCGCAATTAACCCGCCTTAACACGGAATACGCGAACGATCCAATTCAGAGATGCGACACGCTACGCAGGGCGCTTCGAAATCGCTAACTACTCCCCTTCTAATTTTCAAACACGTACACAAATAAACATTCGCGTTTCACGGGTGATCGTTGATAAATCCGCATTCATTTGCGTGCGCATTTATCTCCCGGAAAATCGGAAGAGGATCGGCGATTTATCGGCGATTCCGAAGCCACCACCGCGTGCGTATATCGGTCGCGCGATCGCAGCAGCGTTCGACAAAATGTCAGAGGCACAGTGTAATATGTACATCATGAGGTAAACAAAGGACGGTTAGAGAACCCAAGGTGAGACAGTTGTAACGCAAGCAAAAGGCAATATACTTGGTATTATAAAAAATAGGCTGGATCATGTACCTCTGCGAGCGAGGTCGCGCCGACTATAGCTGACTCTCGGTTCGTTCGGTTCGTTCAGGAGGAGGCGTAACACGATTGGTAGTAGTAGTGGTAGTGGTAGTAGTAGTAGACGATAGCGGTAGTAGTCGATAGTAGCTGACAGTGGTAGATAGCTGAGTCGGTAGTGGTAGTAGTAACGTGTACGTATACGCGACGCAGGGCGCTGGTTCGGCGATCGGCTTGCTCTAACTTGACGGCAGAGTAAGCAAGACGTACAATTGTTACACATCCAGCATCAGTTGCAAGTAACACTACCCAACACAACACACACCTTGTAGAAGTTGCGACGATAACGGTACGTATTGAGTGTCACATTGACAGGCCGAGACGTATTTTGTATTGAAATGTCCCTGTTTCCAGGGTCTACGCGCCGCGTATTAGACAATGAGGAGACAATGAGAATGAAATCTAAATCGATTTCGTGCCATAAGAGTCACGCCTAGATTTTCGAAACTTTCGAAGATTATTCGAAGCACCGATCGACTGATGTACGATATTAAATTTCAGACGACTGCAAATCTATTCGTTACACATTGATGCGCTAAATTTTTATAATATTACTTTTCTTTGTAATATGCACGTTTAAAAAAATAATTTGTAATACAAAAAAAAATCTAGACGTACTGATATCTTCAATTTTCGAAATCAGGGAGCCAAAAGTTTCAAGATTTTACCACGTTGTTCTTGCTTATGTACTTCTACAAAAGGAAAGTTAAATTTTGTTGAGTAGTGTAATCTCTGGGGAGAAATATTACATAGACATCTGTTACTATTAGACATGTTTCTTCGTCTCAATATCGCAGAGAGAAAATTAGAACGGTATTCTGGAATACAAGTTTGAAGATTGTCCTAAATTGCGCGAAACTCGATAACTGGTGCATTGTTTAAATATTGAAAATTGAATTACATACAAGCAGCGATAGCGAAAAGAAGTTTATTCTCTCGAATCAAATTTTTGTCTATTTCAGGCATTTTTATTGTGTCTTTCGTATCTATTGCCACGTAATTTTCGTTGTTTTCGTATACGCGTTGTTTTCGTCATCAAATTTTCTGTACGTCATACCGAGAATCTATAATGTCGGTAAACATCATAAAATATTGTCCCATCATTTTATGAGATGAGATAAATTGCTCCAATTTATTATTCCGTTAATACAGCGCTTTCATTACTTTTAATAATGTAAATTTTCCTACCTAAAAATGCAATAATTATAATTTTAAACACACAAATGAGCAGCTGTCTTTTTATTTGCGAGCATCGATCAATACTGCCCTTTCTGAAAACTTATAGAAAATAGGTAATAGATTTCAGAGTGAAATTTTTTATATTTGCAGTAAAATAATTTCTAAAAGAATTTTCAAGAGATATAATTTTATATTGTTACAAATTGAACGGAAAGCAATAATGTTCAAGTAATTTCGAAAAGTACGCTACAATTTTATTTTTCCGAAGAGAAATACGCGTGGAGAGGAAAAAAAGAAACATGAAGAATCTGGAAAAAGTTTCACACACGTTCGCGTACTTTTCATGTGCACACAATTTAAAAATATCGTTCTAATTTTCCGTTCGGCGATATTGAAAACTATCAGTTCCTTATCTACTTGATTTCTGCTCCTTCTGCTATATCGAGAGATCGCATACAGCGATTGTATCACAGTGGGCCGACAGAGTTACGTGAGACAAAACATGTATCTTAAACTTTACATTCTTTACTCTTCTTCGAGACAACATCAAACGTTACACAGCAGCGTCCTTTGTGGACGTTAGCAAGAGGATCGCCAGGACGAAAGGCCCCTCTTTTCTCTTTCCTTCGGCTCATCTCGAGTCCCGTCTGACCGATTTTGAAATTTACTTTCTCTCTACGTTACGCGCGTCGAAAGACTCAGCCGGCTCTAGTCAGCGCTACTCTTCGAACACTCGATATATCCCGCTCGCACTACTCGATTGCTTGATAAGAAACACTGTGCGCCCCTCTATGAACTCTCTTGGGGATTATTAGTCTGTCTGTCTTTATTTATGTAGGATTCAGGATATAGGATCGCGATGCGGGAGATGCACGGATGCGAGGGAGGGGAGATATTGATCTTTCTTTTTTTTTTTTCAACGTTAATCTCGAGGGACGGTAAAAGGGGGAGTAGTGTTGCGAATGTTTTCTTTTCTTTTTTCACTCTTTTTTTTTTTAATTCTCTTGAGTATCTTTTCATCGATCAGTTCTTGTGACTTTACTGTATACGAAGGGGGGACTTTTGTAGGTCGGGTCGTGTCATATCGCATGTTCCAAAAATACGTACAGAAGCGTTCGTATTACAGCTATGTATATACACTGCTGATAGAGCAAAATTGTCTCCTCGTCCTTATTTCCCAGATAATCTTGCAATCAACATGAAAATTAACATTCAGTTCCACGGAATTGAACCCCAATTCAAAGTTACACGAAGGATAATAATTACTTTCGAAAAGCCCCACAATCAGCAGTTACGTTTTAACGAGCTACATACTTTTCGGTCTTATTCTTTAATCTTCCCCAGTAGTTTTGGAACAAGACACGTGTACCGATCGGCCAAGGGCGACCCGTGTGAATTCACTTTTACGACGTGGCTTACCTCGCGAAGCTCTTGAACGCCGCGGACTGCGGATTAATGCAGAGCGGCACTCGCGAGGTGTTGAGCTGCTCCGCTATAAATTTGTGCATCTCCTCTGAAACAGACAACGACGTATCGAGCATGTAAGTGAATGGCGGGAGATGGAACGCTGATGGCGCGACGTAATTTCCCGCGGTCGAGATAACGACACCGTGACTAACGCACATGGTTCGTCTCCTCATCGCGCGGTCAGCGGTAAACGCAGCTAAATGATCGCTTCTCTCCTCGGTATCGCGTACGTATAATTTCATATTTTCCTAAATTTTATTATTGCAACCGATATATGTAGCTATTATCGCGATCATTTATTAATAAAAGTACTAAAGATTGCAAAATACTTTTCTGTACGGAAAGTTACGACGTTTCTTCATATTTCACGAAGCTTTTACCCGGGAAAAAATTTTTTATCTACAATTATATATAAAATATTTCCATGTATAAATATAATTATATATAATCATATAAATAAATATATAATTATATATAATTATATATAATTATATACAGTTAGATATAAAAATGTTTTCTCGGTTATATATAATTATATGTAATTATACATAATTAAATTATATATATTTTATTATATTTAGTATATAATTTATATATAATTATATACGAAACAATTTTTTCTGGGCACGTATGTCACACGTCGTGCGTTACACGTTTTTCCGTAAGCTTCTGTCAATCGTTATAAACAACTAAACTCGCGAACATCGTTCGGCTTTGATTTTAATGTAAGTACCATGCGCGACTAGAAGGAATTGCGTGACAGTAATGACAGCGGTGTTCTTTTAGTCAGCGGGGTAACAGCGTTCCTCGCTTCATCGTTGACGATTATAGCAACGAGGAAAGATATACACGAGAGAGCCTCACGTTTCTCAGCGACCAGGCGCTGCTGAGATAAACCATGATTTATCGTGACACGCACACATGCGTGCGTGTTTATCGCGGTTATTGTTCTCGAATAGCACAGGCACGTGCCTGAGATACTTACCGTGTACGTCACTACCCACGATACGCGCGATATCCTCAAGACAATATATCGAGCTCCGTTCTACAATTTCTACCATAAAAATAAACCTCCGACTGTCGATCGCATTTTGCGTCACGCGCATTTGACGCAAAAAAAAAAATCAATGAAAAGTCGACAAAATCCGCTATTGTCAAATCGTCACGCATCAGAAGTTTTTTTTTTTGTTTAAATAGCATTCAAAATTATTAATTTGATTTTTATTAAACGCATAAACGTAAATTTTCTTTGTCATCGGAAATAAATTAAATTTTTATCATAAAATACAGATCAAAGATATTTGGGTATTGCAAAACTAATGTTATTACCAAATGTTACGTAATACTTTTGTAAATTTCCTGCCGAATATAAAATGCTCCAAAGGCAAGGCACACGCGAACTTTTCCTTTCGTTCTCTTTTTGTCTCTCGCATCGAATCTCCAACGCGGAATTTCTCACCTTTCACCTGCTGCACACTCGTGAGCTTTCGCTCCCAGAGATCGTCGAACGGATGGGCGGCCGAAGGCTCGAAATCCACCCTGTACTGTCTCATACCGGCGCTCGTCGTGTAACAGCATGTGCACATGCACGAATGATATCGGAGCCGTCCCTCGTCCAGATAAGGATGCGCCAGGGCGTCCACCACAGTGATCCTCTTGTCCTGCGTAACAATTAATTCGTTGGAAACAAAAATTAATGAATGCCACAAAATGAAAAGTCGCTTAATTCAAGCCAACCAAAAAAATAAAATTCTCAATTAAGAGCAAAAATTAACCGTTCGTTATCAATATGCAGAAATAAATGCAACAAAACTGTTGAAGTTGACAATAAAACGTAAAATCCGAGACTTTATTAATTATTATTGAAACGATAAATGAAATTTGCGGAGAGAAATAATGGTTTTACAAAAAAAAAAAAAAAACAAGTAGAGAATTGATAAACATGATTACGAAATATATTGCTGTTAACAAAAATGTTTTGTTTAAAATAAAATTAACAGAGCGCTTCCTGCATCCAAATTAAAAAAAAAAAATTTCGAGAGTCTTTGAAGCTCGTCGTTATAATTTTACGTACAAAAATGAAATGTAAATTAAAAATAAAACTTATTTATCGAATAAAATCGAGTCGAGTGTAAAATCCGCTGTGAAGGAATAATATCTATCTTCGCGCGAGGCGAAACTTACGGGATCGAAGACTAGCATCTGGCAGAGCAAGTGGACGGCCTCGTGCGTCGCCTGGCTGCTAAGATTATACAGGGTCGCGAGCGACGGCGGCTTCTGCGCCCTTCTCAGCATGTGAGACTTCGCGCCCTCGCACGCATACCTCATCTCCTCGAGAGTGGGCGAACCCAGTAGCTCCGTAATTAATTCCAGCTGAGAACCAAGATAGAAGGCGGATTTCTTTCGTTGCTCAGTTTCGAAACAATCCTATCCGCGAGTAACGTAAAGTACTCGCGGTAGTGTTCTGTGCCTGAGATATTTTCCAATAATTAAATTAGACTGAATTCAATTATTTAACGAAATCTCGCGCGACCGGAATTACGCGTCGACCTGCGCGACGCGAGAGCCTTCCCGAGGAAAGACGCGTGCGAGCGCCTTTCTTCAGGATGTTGCGGGGTCCGTTCCACTCACCTGTTGCACGGGACTTTGGGCCTGGAAGAGGATCCGCCGGCGTAGGAGCTCGCCGAAGATACAGCCGACGCTCCACACGTCCACCGCGGCGGTGTAGTGTCGCGCGCCCATCAGGATTTCCGGCGCGCGATAATACTGTGTCACCACTTCCTGGGTCATGTGGACGTTCTGGTCGGGTTCCGCCACCCGGGCCAAACCGAAATCACAGATCTGGAGAAAGAGGGCACTCGGTGCGCTTAGCCGTTCGATGTAAATAGAATAGTCTAGATAGTTTAAATTTAGATATATCGCTCCTATTTAAGATGGACATAAATCTGTGTCGGACAAAAGAAGGTCCTCGCCGCGCAATCTGTGCTTTCTCATTGCCGAGGCCAATTTAAAGAGAACATAATATATATGTATATATATATTTCAGAGCTAACATTTAGTTTCTGAAATATCTAAACTGAAACTCACTTTTAGTACGCAATTGCTGTTCACTAGGAGGTTCCCGGGTTTGATGTCCCTGTGGAGAATTCGGGCCGAGTGAAGGTACTTGAGGCCTGAAAGCGAAACGATATGTCGCAAATTATAAACTCGTCTTAATTATAATCCCTTGAAATCTCAAAAATCCGAGTCAATTGCTTTTTTTATTGTCAGATAAAACATAAGCAATAGAAAAAATAGGGTAAGGTTGCCGATGTCGCATCACCTCACGTATAAATTCACCCACAATACTTGTACACTCTTTGTGGGATCATTTGGGAACTACATAACATTATTATCATCCTTCATTAAATTTAACACATTAAGAACAATAGAAATTTTGTTATTTATATTTATAGAAAAATAACTTTGTTATTTTCGACACATTTCGTAGCTTGATTACAAAAAAAGTAAAATAAATAATCTAAATTTTGATAATTTGTAATGATAACATTATTAAAATTAGATTAACAAAATTCAAATAACTTTGTGCTCTCATTTGTAAATTACATAAATGAAGTTTTACAAAATGCTCTAGTCTCCTAAATCGCACTCTTGCTTTGATCGTGGTTATATATATAAAATCAAATATAATAATCATACAGAGCATACATTGTAACGATATTGCTGTAATGTAGTAATGTTATTGCAATATTATTGAAAAGTCATCGAAACGATAATATTGACGGAAATTATATTTAATTTGCACCATTTACTTCCAATATTAATTAAGTTATGCTTATCTAACGCATTTTTACTTAAGAAGAAAAAATCTATCAGACAAAGTGTCGCTTTGCACCAGGAAGAATAATATCAATCTATGGTGCGATTTAGAAAACTGGTTGCCTAAATCGCACTATTTAGAGACTTCGTAAAAATCGCCATTTAAAAATTTATGACAATGCATAAAATTCTGAATAAAAAAAATAAATATGAAACGTTGTACTTTATTACGACGGAAGAAAATTAAAAATATTCCTCATAATTTCTTAGTTGTAAGCCTTTATGTCAAAAGTGGTGCAATTTTGAGCAATCTTACTCTACATCCTGGCAATGAGAGAAATGTATGATGAAATCGACCCAAGTTTAGTCGAATAGTGACCAAATGAATTTTATAGTTACAGTTACTAAATATATAATAATAGTTTGGACTAAACAATTTATAGTCTTAACCAAATAATTATTATCATACAACTAATTATAAAAAGTTTCGTTAAATGTAACTAAGTTTTTGGTATCGGTAACTACAAAATTCATTTGATCACTATTTAACTAAAATGGTAAATATAATTTGGTTGATCTCACTGAACGATTTCTCTCAGTGCGAGATAGGTTTCGAAAAAAGTTCTCAAAGATCGTTAAAGAATTTATTCAAGTCATACTCCAATATAATAAAAAGACTTGTGTGAATTTCGGATAATCTCGTAAAAAAAAAAATTGTCCGAGTTAAACTCGATTCGGTCGCTAGTCAATTTGATGGGAACAGCCAGCAACGTTGGCAAAGCACCGATGGAAATTAATCACGGGGACGCGGGGTTTTTTATCGATCGTGAAAACTGACACGAGATCGCCGTCGCGTCGTCTCGCTTGTACGAGGCTGCGAAAATGATAGTGACGGAAGAATTTTTCTCGGCGGCCTGACAAGCTGACAAAACATCAGAGACGCCACTGCGCTGTGACGTGACACGTCGGTCGCGTCAACGTGAACTCAATTTTCGTGCCGATGAAAATTCGCGCCGGGCAAAATGCGGGTCGGCTCTCCCTCCCGATGAAAATTCAGAACACTTCGAAACGGTTATTATATCAGGCTTAATCAAAAATCGGTTATTATTTTGTCGAAAACGCCCGTCGATGAAATTCGGACCGCGCGGTACCCGGGCGCGCGCACACACACACAAATGCGATGAATAATAGCTGAATTTACTACCTTTAATGGAACAACGCCGACATTGTTTTTATGAATTTTGTGCAATTTAATCCATCTATTATATAGGTTTATTTTGCATTTAGAATTTATGACGAGAAATATAATGACAGATTTAAGAGAAATTAGAAGAATAAAAAATTTCCAAAGCGCGTCGAGAAATTGAGGAAAAGCGAATTTTAAAATATAAAAAAGTCGCGGCTTTATAATATCGTAAATTGATCATAATTGACTGAATGATATTGATGAAAAACAAATATATCAAATTTACGCATACTTTTAAAAAAATAACGAAATTTCCCAATTTTCTCGATGCTTTTCCATTTTTTTTATTTTTTTTTTTTTTAGCAAAACATGGCACAGGCATATTCAATTTTCAGACTTATTGCTTTATTTTCCGAATAGCTTTAGACTGCGTATAACATCAACATGTTTCGTAATCGAAAATATTAAGTTATTTCTATAATTTACAAGTTTGAATTTTAAAGAGGATGGTGGTAATAACGATGATGATGATGATGATGATGATGATGATGGCGATGGCAAGAGAAGCAGGTATCTTGGAGCTTGAATTAATTATTTATAGCAGAGAGGAATTTAACAGCCGATAGATTGCTTCGTGGAGGGAAAGGTTGGTCGAGTTTAACGGTAAACCGTAACGTTGCCCCGCTATCGATCGGCAAATACCGTAAAACGGGGTGATGTCGATCCGGGGGCGTTTCGAATCGATCGCATTTCTTCGCTCGTTTTATAAATACGCGAATGACGCACGTGACGCTTTAATTAGTCAGCACTAATTCGGTTAGTCGATATACGAAGTGCTCGGGAAAACAATATGATCTCTTTCTCTTCTCTCCCTCTCTTTCTCTTTCTCTCCGGTTTATTTCTCGGATCAGTTTATTCGTTGCGGTGGAAAATCGCTGGGGTAACTCATATAGGGGTTTCGCGAAAGTGCTTTTCCCTTTGTTTCCTCGCCTCGCTTTAAGGAAACGATTTCTCTCCCGCGCGAGAACGGTGAAGGGGGTGAGAAATGACGCTGCGGGGTGGCGACCGCAGCAGGGCTGTAACGAGATTCCTTTAGTTGTTTCCCGATCCATTCCCGTCAACGAATCGACTTCGCCATCCGTTTACGTTGGTTCAGAAAATGTTACGTCGACAAAAAAAAAGACACCGGCGAGCATTTTTAAGATACTGGCAACATAATGGCAAGTTAGGTGAACTAACTGTTTGCCTAACGTTCGATCATGATTTCAGTCTCTTCTTCTTCTTCTCGTTCTTCTTTCACGTTTTGAAACTGAAAGAAGATCGTCAGAGGGAACAGATCGTTATGATGCGACAGCAAATTATCGGAATATTAATTATTACAAGAATATCCTCGCGGACAGGCGCATGATGAAATCACATTAAAACAAATGAGAGTTTACCGAACCCGGGAGTGGTCGATTTGGATTTCCACGCAGAAAAAAATTAGTATGAAATCAACAATTCATTGTTTCATATATAAGCAATATAAAATCTTCTTGGAAGAATTTATAATCTTGAACTGACATAATTTAATTTGCTTACACGAAGAAACCAAATTTCTTATTTAAAATTACAAGTTCTTCCAAAGAGATTTTATATTTTTGCTTATAAATAAATTGTTGATTTGATACTAATTTTTTTTTCTCTGCACACATTTGCAAAAAATAATGTAATAAAATATAATAGTACAATATAAAATACAAAAAGGCCAAATAAAACGGGCGAACAATTGGGCGTTAAGATAGTAACGTTTTCAGATTTTATTGTTGACTTACATATAAATTCATCGTACGTACGCGTGAAACTGTAGAACTATTTCCGGGTTCGTTTATCGAGTCCAATCACCTGCCCTGAATGTGTGCCCTTCACGCCCGCGAGGGCATTCGAGCCTCGGTCTTCGCGACGATAAAACTCGCTAATATTACCGAGGGGGTAATCCGTCGTCGTCTGGGGGGTGGCTGGCGAGACCGCGCGCAGGGAGTCCGCCTCGTCGTAATTAAAGTCCCTCGCCCCGGGTTTGCTGTACGGCCGCTCTTATTATCGTATCCGTTCGCACGCGATTAACTCGCATCCCGAAAGCATTTTCCTTCTCCGTCCCGCTCGTTGAACCGAAATCTTCGCGTGCGTTCTTGTTTAAGCCGCGTGAAAAATTCATTTAGACGCCAAGCTGCACCGCGGTTTAATCGAATGTTAAATTATTACAGATGAATTCGTATTTCCTTTCTTCTTCTCCCCCGCGAGAAAAATATTCCGCGTTTAAAGGGAAAACCGGCGGGCGAATGAATAACCAGTGAATTAATGCATGCGCGAATATTCATAAATCGATAAGAGAAGGAGAAAGAGAATTTTACAGATAATATATATATTTATATGTATATATGTTTATAACATGATATATACAATATATATATAAATAAAATATTTATAAAATTGTTAGATCTGCAGTTCCTTGTTCAATGGCAAGAAATTATGGAAGAGAGAAAGAAGCTATGGAAAAGCTGAATATTTCATGTACATATATAATATAATAATAAGTGATAGAAGCTAGCTAATAATATCGCGTAGAATTCGCACGTTCAGGCCTCCTAATTAGTTTCCAGTTAATCCGCAGAGCGCGCTATTGTATTGCACTGAAATATTAATATACGACGAAACATTCCCGTTAGTCCGCATCTGTAGCGATATTGTGTCGATCGCGCATTATAAGTCAACTTTGTAGCTGTCCACTATCGATAAAATCCGGCGAGAGAGCCGAATAAATCATGAATTCAGTTATACCGAGCAATTAATTAGCCGCGCGTGTATGGAAACGCCTGCTAATTAAAGTCCATCAGCGAGCCACTTATGAATATCCCAATTATTAATGTCCTTTATCAACGAAATTAGCCGACTCGCGTACTTGTCTCGTAATCGACGTGATTTTACGCGCGCCAATAACGCGGCCAAGATAACGCGGCCCAGACGAGAACATTATTTTTTCTGCAATTAATGCGAAAGAAAAACGCGACAAAAGGCGCCAATTAACGCTGACCAGCGCTACGAACGAGTTTCCCAGCGAGGCGTTACAGTTATTTTCATTTAACTTGGCGCGTATTTGATCACGCTTCTTCTCGCTCCCTTTTTTCCACATCCCCCATGTAAACTGAATTAATTTAATTGGACATCGCGCTAATTAATCGACGAGTAAACGTGACAAAAAGTTCAAACGACGTCGAAAAAATCAACGGAATGTTTCACGAAAAAGCTAAATCGATACAATTAAAAGCCCGAGGTGGGGCTACGAGCTCCTCATTTATATTTTTATCCCTTAAAATGTCCCAGAGATAATTATTATTATCATTACATTTATTAAGGGGAACAACTCTTAAAAGGAACATCGTGAAAAACCGGTCGCGTAGGTTTGCGCTCGTCTAAAAGTGTCGACATTTTTTGTAACTATTCCCGAATTACCGGTACGATCTGTCTGGTCTGTCCGCTCATGTCATCCTCTGTTGGAAGAAGGTTGCCGACAACCTTGGAGTCGATAGCCGAGACGAAACCGGGTCTCCCGAAGAGAGGCCTTGACTTTCGTACGTCAGTAATCGAGGAGTCGCCGCGACCTCGCTCGTCGGCCAAATGGGAGAAGAAATAAAGAATCCCGCCAACGAGAATGCGCCGTGATGCGACGGTGCGATGAACCCGACGACGGCAATCCAGTCAAAGCAAAAGCTGATCCTTCATCAGCGTATCCTCGAATACTCAAATACTCGCGTCGTTTCATCGCGTTATTTATTTCCGCTTGCTTTTTTTTTTTAAATATTCCATTAAATATTGCGCGTTAAGTTAACTAAATTTCATACATTATTGATAACATGAAGATTATGGAATTGCAACATTCTGTTTAATATAAATAAAATACGACGAGACCGATCGAGTATTACGAACGTAATACGTTTTTCGCCGCGCGTAATGCAACGTTGCATTGTATTTATACGAATAAAATTCCGTAATATAAGTAGTCGAGTGTAATTAAAGCTCCGTTTTTCAACAAATATCTCACATGTCGCGAATGTTCAAGCATTAACGTCCAATTTTACTTCACCTCTAGATAACTTTGTCCGCAAGATATCCCTCCAGAGAAGATGATAATTTCTACGCTGAGAAAAAAAAAGTTGTTAACTCGACTAAATTTTTCAAACTCGATTAAATTTTATTCAGTTCACTTAAATACATAAAATACTTGAACTTCAGTTCAAGCATGCCTGTATGTAATATTTCAGCGCATAAATATTTAAACTAAAGAAATTTAATCAAGTTAACAACTTTTTTTTCTCAGTGCATTGAAACTCCACATTTTGTGTCAAATTGATACTATAAAAAACTAGCTGTTCGTTAGATAAATACGTAACCAGCGGTTTCGGCGAGGAAGACGAATTTTTAGTTTAATTGACGAATAATATCTGGAAGATAGTAATCGGGACGTGTGAAGAAATCAGGCGTAAAGTCGCATAACGCCAGCCGTGCGTCGTCCCGAGAAACGCGGCCGGCGCGGCGACGGCGGCGGCGTCGCGACGCTACTGGCGGTTAATTTTGACACCCGTGTCCCGCCGCCACGTCATCGGGATCGCTGTAAACAAGAAGCCTCGCACCACGCGAACTTATTTTCAGCGAGGCCGATAACCGCGCGCGACCACCTGAGATCGCCTTGGCACGGCCGAAGCTCCCTCGGTTTACGCAGACCGGGATAGACGCGCTCTACGCTCGAAAATGTACGCAAGAAGAGAGAGAGACTCGTAAACGCGCGAGAATTACCGTGAAAGACCATTCGAGAACGCGTCGAATTCCCGCTCGTCCTTCCTCCGCGCGAGAAGCCGCGCTGGAATCGCGAGAGCGGGTTCGCTCGGCAAAAAAAGGTGGTTTGCGATGAGAGAAAGAGAGAGAGATAGAGAGAACGAGGGGGGAAGTTCGTTAATGGGCAGTAATCGGCCAGCGCGCGATTAATCACCGCGTCGCGTTAATCCTCGCCGAGTAATTTATCTCGCGGAGGGGAGATGGAAAAGGATTCGTATAATGAGTGCCGCCGCGCTGCTTCCTGTCACGCGTCGGAGTTCGCGAAGGGTATCTTGAACGTCGGACGCGGCCCTCGTCTCGACTCGCCGAGCCGTAACAACATAACACAATACCGCCGCTAATACGCCGCCGCGCCCTCCTGCCGTCGCGAGGAGGACTCGACGTGCTCGTGATCGCGAGCTTTTGCGAGCTTCCGTCGAAATTTCGCCTGTCTCGGTAAAGTTTCTATGCTCCCGCACCGCGAACGTGCACAAAAGAGCGCGCGGCAGCTCGTCGATCCTTCCAATTCAATTTCGCACACGTAACAAAGTTACTGCCTCGTAAATTAAAAATTGATTTAAATTATAAATAAACAAAACGAAAATATTTAAATTCGAGAATTACACAAGTGACGTCGAAAGTACGAAATTTGAAGATCGAAAGGAAAAAGAAAAGTATTCTTCGATGTGTGTACAACTGATAATTTCATGATTATATTATTCGCCCTTGAAAGAAACGTGATTTTCGATTTTCCTCCGTTCACGTCAATTACGTATTTTACGTCACTAACTAGATAATTTTACCTGCTCGGATAACTGACATACCGTCGTATTATTCCATTTAATGGAAACGCGTATAGTAGTTTACGTCATTATGGTTTCTATCACGCGCCTGATTAAGGATTCAACTTTGCGACGTAAGTATATAGCCACGTCGCTCCCAGAATATTATCCTTGATCGATACACCTGTTGTCGATTAAGTCAATTCCAATCAGACGCTGAATTTAATTAACAACAACACGCGCGCGCGCGCGCGCGCATATGTACATGCGCGTACTTAATGTATGTTACATCGCATCGACCCGCTTCCGGCATGCGTCTCGCCTTCGTGTAGCACATTTACCGTCAAATTAGATCGTAGACTGCTATATCATGAGCTAAGTTGCACCAGAGGTATCGGAGACATAAAGAACCTACGCCTACTGCGTGCGCGAGCAACTAAATTGCGCGTAGATGAGAGACGAAGGAAAAAGAACATTGAATTTTTTATCGCACGTACGTCTTACAATTAGACTCATATAGATCTCATATCAAATTTATAACTCGTAACAAACAAGCTCATCAATTTTATTAGTTTTATTCTCTTTGTCCAAAATACCATAAGCTATCTTTATTTCTCGACGACATAAAATTGTATCGTCACTAAACGCAAACTATTGCATCGTCAAAAATCTTGTAATATTATGTATAAAAAACAACAAAATTAGATTATAAAATTCTAAGACATTCTCGATGAGAAAAAAGATGAGGTACCAAGTTTTTGATATAAATTTGATCCATCCACTTCGCTGCCACACATGGGTTGCGCACGTGCAACGAAAACTCAAAGCCAAGAGAGTTCGCTCTGGCTGGCGAAGTTCCAGCCGATTTAATGTCGCTGCTTGTTAATGTACAATGTAGAAGAATGACAGGCGACTGAAGAGAACGTGAGCTAATATTTCCTCTTGAGTGCGGGACTTTGAATTATTAACTTCATGGACTTCTGGCTTCGACTCGGGGCGCCGATTCGGGAGAAATTACGATCCTCGTGGATTGCGAATTAACGGGGGCTAATTGTAAAATAGGAAATCATCCCGATAATATCTCGGCGAGGAAGAAGCTGATCAATTATGTCGATATATATTTTGAAAAATTGTCGTTCTTGAAATTCACAACTTGTTGCAATCAATATATTGTAATTGCAATTATCGTTGCAATGGGCGACATCATTATTATATTTATCACAATTAGTGTTAAAATTATTGCGCTTGCAATAATGCAATCGCCCACAAATAAGGTTAAATCAAATTTTCTTAATTATTGGTACAAGAACCTTATTCAATAATCATAAGAAATCGTGTAACTTTATCGCAATCAGTAATCTGATTGATTAAAATAATGTATCACTGTCGGATTTATTTATTATCACAATTAGTGTTGAAATTATTGAGCTTACAATGATGCAATCGCCCACAAATTCAGTAATCACAAGAAATCATGTAACTTTTTCGCAATCAGTAGTCCGATTGATTAAAAAATGCGTCACTGTCGGATTTACTTATTATTCGACGGATTATCCGTTTAATACGCATGGCGATTCCTTGCTGCTCCTTCTCGCCCTGATGTTTAACGTGGAAACGTCATGCCGTTTGCTTATGCATAAAATGCGCCGGTGTTTAATTAAACTGTTTCATCTCTTTCTTATTGCTCCCCCCTCTCTTCCCCCCGCTTTCTCCCGAGCTCTTTATATCACGCGTTACAGTTAACCGCGAACGAAATAATGCGCCGTGTAATGCGCTCATTAAGATTCGTTTGACGTCGATCGCGATCACTAGCAAGTAGTGCGAGCGTACAAATCGACGAAATCAGACACGTCGCGCAACACGCGTTACACTACATGCGGAAATTGAAAACTGTTACTCGGTTATAATTGCTTTGAAAAAAAGATCATTAAAGTGCATCCGCTTAAGGAAAAATTAATTTCATACAGGTCTTGCGTTTCCTTGCGAGATATTGCGAAATACACCCTATAGAAGTATCGAGTATTCGTGGAAAGTTGGTTCTTTCGAAATGTCGAAAAAGCTAAAATCATTTACATTGTATTATATTTTCTATTTTTCCAATACGAATCTTTCTTTAAATTTTCCGAACTAGCACAGTTTCTGAATCATTAACAACTATTTTTGATCGAATTGTGGCAAATGATATCGAGAACAGTTCGCTCAGAGTTTAATTTAGAATCATATTCTACATCTTTAATGATTGGTAAGAGGTCTAGCGCGAATTAAATTAATAAAGTCAATCAACTCAAGTTAAATCGATCGATTCAAAAATAGTAAAGCGAGAAGATCCATGCACGTTTTACGATGAAGTTTCTCTCCTCGTCGAAATTATATTCAATTTTTTTTACTGAATCCTCCAATAAACTGTTTATTCGGCTAAAAATACATTTTCCTTCCATCCGCTTCCGTTCTCCGGAATATCGTTTGCTCTTGTTGCCCAGATATCGATTTGTTGTTACACAATGTTCGCCCACCTCCTCGGCGAAACAAAAAAGAGAAACGTCGCGATTTCTCTTCAAAAAGATATTGCGCCTTAATTAAAACGTCGCGACGAGCAAAATAGAGGGGGGGGGAGGGAGGAGGACGCAGAACGAAGGAGCAGTAGTAGGCGAGGTAGTTGGAGAGGAGAAGCCAGAGTCGACCGGATGACGGGGTCCGGGGTCACGGATGGGCGGCGGCAGGACTGGTTTCGGACCAGTCAAGAAAAGAAGAGGCGCCCGCAGCTCTCTGCTCTATCTGCCTCGGCTTTACGTGTCGCGCTATACTGGGTGGGAAAGTCCGAAATGGATCAGCGATCAGGAAACCGTCCGACCCGTGAGAAGATCGCGACACAAAATCTCCGTCGAGAATCGTCGTCCACCTCGTTGATTTTATCAATCCAGGCAGGTCATCGCGTCACCTCGCTATCCCTCCTCATTTCTCAGATTAAAGAGAAAAAATAGAGCAAAAAAAAGAAGGAAACAAATCCTTAATAAAACGGGCAAGAAAAAAGTACTATCGCGTTATAACTGAGTGATGAATCGTTCCAGGATACCTTGCTCCCGAAAAGCCTCGAATGCCAAAACGTTGAAAATTTCATATTGAACGACATTCGAGATCGACGAGCGCGACTCGTGGGAACGGGCGATCTCACCGGATACGTCGAAAACGCGTATCGTTCGCTTTCCGGCGTCTCCGTTTCGAGATACCCATGTACCGTTGAGGTACACAGAAGCTCGGACGAACCCGCAGGACGAGGCCCGGGTCTGACTCGAATGGACGTTGACCCATGTACACATACATGGTCGGAAGAGCGGCCAGGATTGACGAACACCTACTATAGCCGCAATGACAGTTTGGGAAAAGGAAAATCAATCGCGACGAAAGAAGCACTCCTCGAAAAATCGACTGTTCACTGATTCAGAGCGAACTCATAAATAGCAAATATACGATTGTCTTGAAGAAATTTTCTTTTCAAACCTGAATCAGTAAAATCTGAATGATTTGCAGTGCGCTTATAACTGTGGTCATCAGTAATTATTCGCTGTTTTTCATGCAGTGATTCCTGTTGAGAAGGGAATCTCTCACTGACCGAATCAGTATATTGTCACTAAAAAACAGTGCACATATCACTGAATAAAATAGTTGTAAGTATATCACTGAAAAGAGACTAATTACTGTCTTTCGGTGACTAATACACTGATTCCAATTTAGAGAGTAAATCGAAATCAGTGCTCTCTAAATCTGAATCAATGGATAACCACTGATTATCAATTAATACTTCTGATCATCAGTGCCAAGTTAGCCACCGGTAATCAGTGATTATCTGAACTAATCTGAACTAAAAACCAATAAATTTATCGTGTATTTATTAATGACTATTGCGTATTTATTAGTATTTACGAGTGTATTTATTAATACACTGATCAATAAGAACTTTTCAATGATTATCAGTAACTTTTCATTAACTTTTAGGTTACAAAAAATCACTGATTTATCTGTGCCAAGTAATGCCACTGGTAATCGGTGATTATCCACTGATTCAGATTTAAAGAGTGTATTATTCACTGAAAGACAGTGAATAGTGTGATTCCAGTGATACACTTATAACTATATCAATCAGTAATGTATGCACTGTCTTTCAGTGACAATACGCTACTGTTCCTTCTTAATCAGAATCACTGCAAAATAGTGAATAGCCGCTGATAACACAGTTTATAGACATAACACTGTAAATCAGTAAAATTTCACGATTCAGATTTAGAGAGTAGAGGGATTTTTATGTTGTGTGAAACGTTAGAAATATACGTATGAATTCAGGTTTCAAAACGAAAGGATATTTATGCGACGATTTCCAACGATAATTTTATGAAAAGCCTCTGCAAAATTATTATTAGTATCGCGCTGCAGAAACTGTAAAGTTCTACGAGGTTATCAGTATTTTTTATTAAAAGTATAAAATTTGTAAAGTTTTGTTTCCGTATTAATTATATAATTACGTCAACTATATCGCAGTTGATTTTTTTTCTTATCATTTTCTTTCTCACTACCCGATTTCATTCGTTATTTACGCTAAAAATCCCCTATACTTCCAGCATTATTCTTCGTAACGCACTTTCGCTTCGACAGTCATTCCAATCACATTATGTTGTATTGAGACACTGTTTCTTCTCGTGCTTACTCACGCGAGTATCGAAGACAGTAATTTCCGAAGTAACTCCATTTCGTCGCGCGACAGGAGAGACAGGAAAAAAAAAAAAGAGAAACGAGAAGAAGACGTCGCCGTGACGAAACAGGAAAGATCTTAATAATGAGAAAATGAAGAAAAAAATTACTATTCGCGACGGTGCGTCTCGGTCGGCTAGCGCATAATGATCCGGCGCACTCGCGTTGCTCTTACATCGTAATTCGCGTTGCACTAGTTGCGCTACAAACCTCCTTTTGGCTGAGAGCGGAAGCAAAGGGGCGAACGCGGCGGGCGCCTCTCCTTCGCTGATTCGCGTTGCATCCTTCGTGACGGGCGAGGGGAGGGGGAGGGGGAAGGATGAGACACGGCGGCAGAACCTGTCGTGACAAATTATCCTCGAAAACAACCGGCTAAAGGAGAAACAAAAGTGACGACATGACGAATGATGAATTAACGTGGCTATCCTCTTTGCGCCTGTCCGCCGCATCTTCCACGTCCTCAGTAAGAGGAGCCGAAGGATATATTCGGCTGAAGAAGAATGCGTTCACGAAAGGGTCAGCCCGGTCAGCTCTAACTCGGTCATCGTAGTGGCACACAAAAATTTTCTCTTTCCAGAGTTGACAAGTTTAACTTTATTTCATTTTTTTTTTTAAATTAGAGATTCCCCATACCACGTCGGTTTATTCTCAATCTTACTTTGATTTGTTTGACTGCAACTAAACGCGAATACATTTTCCATTTGCGAACGCCGACTTTTCCTCCCGAGTTTGCGATATACAAAGTTATGCAAATTCTCCCAACGCAGCCGTGAACATCGCGTAGTCTCCTTGGAGTGAGAAGAGGTGATTCAATCGGCAGCGAGAATTTATCTATCGCGCACGCGGTAGATCGTAAGATGTGCTCTAATATTGCCCAGAAGCGCTGCATATGCAAAAAAGGGAAAGCATGAGTAACGAATCTGGCGCACCGTAGCCCATCGTCATTTTTCTTCTTTCCTACTTCTCTTCCCACCTTCGTCCCGTTTTCTCTCTCTCTTTCTTTCCTCCCCCTCTTTCACTCTATCGGCGATTTCATTTCGTCGAGTGCCGCATTTCGAGTCGAATCGCAATATAAGCAGAATCGATCGTACGAGAAGATGACTTTCTCTCTTCCTCTATCCTTCTGCTGCCATTTATAACCGCGTTTAATGAAAAATCTGCGAAGATTCGTTGCAAACAATTGTCTAGAACGTATTCCAATATGATAGGCTCTTGGAAATGAAAAACGCAAGAGTTAGAGTAAAAACATAAGTACGATATTCAGATTGTTATCTTCAAGTTGAAACGAAAGTGATGCAACATGTTGCAAATATAGCATTTCGTATAATAAAATTTGACAAGAGCGGGCAAATTCGAGAAGTAAAATGATTTTTAACCGAGGAGTTTTTAGCACTGAGACAACTTTCAAATTTGTCTATTATTACCGCGGAATTTCATTTTCAGACGACGTGCGCGCTGCCTTCCTTTTTTCATTCCCGTGTTGTGTCGTGTCGTGTCGTGTCGTGTCGAGACCCTTTTAATCCGGCGCACCCTTTGATCTTCCCTCTCCCTCTCTCTCTCTCTCTCTCTCTCTCCCCTTCCCTCTCGCTCGATAAGAGAGATGTTTATCCCGCGTTTTTGGACAGCCAAATCGCGCGAGCACGGAATACAAAGGGACGGCAGTCTTCTAATAAAATTCCGCATCCATGAAATGTAATCACGTGCACTGTACCTTTAATTAAAATTACGCTCAACGGTGCAATATGTAACTCCTAACGCGCAGGGATTCTCAGGTTTTACATATCCCACCTGAGGGAGAATAAAACTGTAAATATTGTACTCGTCTTATCACGTATATCCTTCTCATTACGTTGCGCGTTAAATTTTAACCCCACTAACGTTAATTAAAACAAGGGTTTCCGCCGTAAGCGAGAATCTTTATCATATAATTTTTATTGACCGCAAAAAATTTTTATATATAATTATATATATATGAAATATGTCCATATGTAAATCTATATAATTGTATAATATATAATTATATATGATTATATTTGACAAATTTTTCCCGGGTGAGCAAATTAAATTTTATACTGATCACGTGGCAAAAATAAGTCGCGAGAGATTATATTCGCGCATTTTTTTTTGCCGAAAGAAGGAAAATAGTGACGGGACCGACCGAAGAGAAAAAGATAAATGAGACCCTACGAAAAGGATGAACGAACATTTTTCAAGCCACGGGAAAGGGACAGAGCGACAGAGGAGTGTGGAAGGGGGGACGGGGACGAGGACGAGTAATTCGGCAAGCCAGACAATGTAAGGACGATATAGTAGCGCCGAGATCCCGGGATGATCCCAAGGGATGAATAGAAACGATCCTGTTTATCCCAGTTCTGCCGCCCCCACCGCTCCCACCCGACTGACTCCCATCCCCCGTCCCCTCCGCCGCCTAACCATCACCCGACGACGACGGAGGCAATATGCCGCTCGTGGATTTTTATAACCACCGACTTTTCCTCCTTCGCCATTCTCATCTCGTTCCTCGCGCTCAACCCCATTCTCCCCCATATCCTGTTCGCCAACCCTCCCTCCCCCCCCCTCTCTTCTCCTACCTGGCAGACTATCTCGGAATCTCAACCTCAACGACTCCTGAGAGGTCGTCTAGAAAGACTGGACCGGCATCTTCGTCGTCCCGGGAGCTCTAACTTCGAACTTTCTCATCCTTTCGTATCCCTACCTTCTTTATGGGCTTTCGTTCCCCGATGAGAATACGCGTTATATCTTAATCGAGCTGACCTACTAGTTATCCGCCTGAATTGCACATCTTCACTGTGTTCCTTCAATTTAACTTTCCGTAAAACTGTATCGTCTCGTATACAAAATTATAATGTAAAGTAAGAGAGTGTGTGTACGTGTATGCACACGCGCGTATACCGTTACTCTAAAATACGCTGCTGTTTAAAATTTTAAAAGCATCAGGTGATATACCTTTACCCTTCGTCTTTGTTTTTAAGAAAAATTCCCGCTCGTATCATTACACGCGCAATAAAAAGAAAAGAACGCGGTACGTTAAAAGTGCTGTTACTCACCTCGTAGGATCTGATAAAGGAAGACCTTGATGTGGTCCGGGCTGAGATGCTGTGGGCTCACGATGATCTTGTGCAAGTCGCTCTGGAGCAGCTCGGTGATCACGTATCTGAGGTGACTCGTTAAGGAATTAATCGATTATGATCGTTCATATTATGCTAAATCGTTGTCGCACGTGTAGCAGCGACTAGCAATTAACAGGTGATTCTCCTTTCCTTTCCGTATCGTTACGTCGCGCTCGTAGAACAGGTCGACTAATTTTGCATCAGCGCGCGCGCGTGGTGACTTTATTTAATCCCCCCGATAATCTTCCAATTTCACTTTTGACGCGCAGACATTTTCGACAACGTGGCAAACACGTGTATGCATGTAAGTGGAAAAACTTCGCTGAGAGTCGCGATTTACTTTTTTTTTATACAAGTGTACGAAACAAAAAAAAATGTCAACTTACATTTTATCAGGTAAATATTAATTTTAATATTCGAGATAAAATATCAAATTGTGTGTCTGCGATGTTTTCAGAATATTAATTGGAACATTAATTAATATATTAAAGCAAATTTAATCGTTGTTATTTTATCTCGCGGTTAATAATTACTTTATCGATGTTTATCATGAATATCATGGATAATATTTATCTTATTATTATTATTATTTCGTGCACACGTTACAGAAGTATCCTTCAGCGTCGCCAAATGATTTTATATTGCCTTACTGCCCGAATAATATTTTACCGTCCGCTTAATTGTCGCGGGCTAAAATAATAGTAATGATCGGCCGGCCTTCTGAAAAGGAAAAATTTTTATCGGAACAACAGCCACCGAGCGAATAATCCGTCACCGAGTTATACCGATCCATCAACGTCCGGAGTAAAACTGCAATCGCGCTGTAACGCGGTGTAAAGTAACACGCGTGCGATCGCTTCATCGTGAAATATCCGTGTCACGTGTGCGGTCGAGAGAGTTAATATTTTCGCGGCAGTTGATTTATGGCGTATACGAATGCATTTGGCGAATGACCGAGCACCCGATCGCCCGGGATAACGTAATAGATAATGAATATCGATATACGGCTCTCGATGGTATCTACTTGCCTGCTGCTGACAGTGATCGAATCGGCCATAATGAATACGATTGTCGATGTCATAATGCCCCGGGAGAGGCAGCGGAAGGGAGGGCGAAAGAGGATTCATTACACAGAATCGCCGATCGCTACCGAGAGAGCTACTCTATCGAAACGAGCAATATCAGAGGAATTAATATCGATAAGAAAATCGCAGTGCCAAAAATCAGTAATCAAAAATATGCGGTTCTTTTACTCATCTTCCTTATCGCAACGAAAAAGTTCTTCTTTCTTTGTCAACGTAAAAAAAAATTAATAAATTATTTTGCTCTATATGTGATCTTGTAACTGATTACGTTCGCACTTTGCGCCGACAATTTTTCACTTTTCGACGTACAATATTAATGATCATAGGTACAAAATGCAATTTACGTTTGCCCCTCGTTCATCGTGACCGAGATATTGCCGTGGAAATAATCGAAGGAACGACTTCGAATCGAGAGCGCGCAATGTCTAGGAACCGGACCGGGGCGCGACCGTCGTGTGACATAATTCGGCTGCGAAAACTCGCTCCCGCGCTAACAAACGCGCGGGAAACGATGTTCTAGGGAACGCCGAGATAGCCGAGAGCTCGAACGAAATAGTATAATGGCGGAATGAGGTCGACCGGGTAGATTGGAATGCAGGTAGAGGCTGCCCTGGCGCGAACCTGACGCGGTATGCAAGTCGAGAGGTAGAAAGAGAGAAGGAGAGGACGAAAGGGAGAGAGAGAGAGAGAGAGAGAGAGAGAGAAAGAGAGATCGCGGGAACTCAAACTGGCTTCGAAAGAGAGCCTGGAGCCGGGATTTGAGACGATTGTAATTTTTGCGACTCAATATTGTCTCGACGTCGTTAGACACCGTGACAGAATTATCCCCGTGGTCTTGCATGCATTCCGTCGCGTCAAATTATCTATTGTCTAAAAGCGAGTATTGATTTGAGGAGCCTGTGCGGCTCCTAACTCCGCGCAGCCAAGCTGAAGCTCCGATCGATCGATCGCGATCAAAGACTAGCGGGCACATCGGCCCCTTTGAATTATCAGAAGCTCGACGTTTCGATTTCGCGATGCGAAGTGGGATAGGGTACTGTGCGCTAGTCTATAGTGTTCGTGACGCATAATTACCGTTTGATAATTGAAGCGTTGAGTAGGATACACACACGAGGGATGTGCCAGTGCTAGAAAGCTGTTAAACGTGCGAAAAAAGGGTTTGTTTCGAACATTAATAGCTTTCGAATTACAGGCAATAATTTTCATTGTACTGTTCGATAAAATATAATATAAATTGCAAAATGATTAAGAGAGAATATCAACTGGAATCGAATAAAATTTTATAATGAAATAAGCCTCGCGAGACAGAAAATAAGAAGTTATTCTTTACCGGCTTTCAAATTCGGATTTTATGATTGAATTTAATAATTCGGTGTAAAATTTCATGTTTAAATAAATAACTGTGTACTCTCTTCGCATCGCGTAGAAACAAAAGAGCTATACATCAAATACACGTTGGATTGGATATTTTATTTAAAGAAACGAGAAATTCCATGTTCTCCGTACGTTATCCGTCAAATATAAAAAATTTACAATATATAATACTTATAGCGTAGCAACTTTACGTGAAGGAGCGCGCGATTTCGCATCTTTCGCCGTACCAAAAAGAAATCTGCAAAAAGCGATTTATCTCGACGAGTGCTCCATTTCGAATTGAACTTTGCGTTTACAGAAATACGATATCTCTTCGCTACGTCGTAACGTCTCTATTGCTGTTTCAGGGCCATGATTGATGGCCGTGCATGCCTTTCGGACGCAAACAACTCCGAGATCTCGTCGGAAAAATCGTTCCGCGGACGCTGAGAAGGGTAAATTTTCGACTCTGTGCTCTCTTTCGACCCTCATTTCTTCGCATTTCTTGTTAATGTGAAAAAAAAAGAAATATTTACTCCCTGCAATCTATTTAGTAAAAGCATTCGACAAATCTAAATTAAAATATTCCCAATTAAGCGTCAGAGTTGGGCAAAAATAACACCGCAGTTTTCCTTTTCCATGTAATTTTCACGATCCTTCCTCACGATCTTTGTTCTTTACGTAAGAACGAAGAATCTTCCTAACCATCGGTAAGGGAAGAAGAGAATTGTCTTTTTTGCTATCTACGGTACACCATAAAGACGAGAATGCGGGAGATGAGGAACAATAGCCGAGGGCGACTATGCGCGCCAGATACATTTCCAGAACTCAAGAGATTAGAAGAATCGACGCTTGGGGTGTTTTCTTTAGAACAGAGGTATACGGTGCGCAAATTTCTTCAGAATCCGATACACCAAGCGTCATTGGTGTCTAGACATTTCCATGGAAAAAAAAAAGACAACTAATGATAATAATTCCAAAATGACAAAAGAATCTGCTGTTAAAAATGCATAGTATAAAATCAACAATACGATAGAACATTTGAGTGTGTGTGTGTGTGTGTGCAAATATCCCAAGTAACAATGCATTAAAGATACAACGATATCTCTAGAACGTAGTAACGTTAGAAAATACAAAAACCGAGATGGATCGCGTACGACACTTTTCCCGAAAGCTCTCGCCATTGTCGGCATTGTGCAGCATGCTTAAGGCACCGCCACACGATTGGTGGATCGATGCGTGCCTGCTTGCCTGCCTGCCTGCCTGCCTGCCTGCCTGCCTGCCTGCCTGCCTGCTTGCCTGCTTGCCTGCCTGCCTGCCTGCCTCCTAGTAGGCACGTCGACCGGTTCCTGGACAAAGCGAGAGTTGCCCCTAGCATCATCTCTCTCCCAGCTCTCTGCTCCGCGCCGCGCCGAGCGAGTGAGCGCGGAGGGAATTGAGTATCCTGCCGTTTTCTACCGTCTTCTCTTCCCTTCCGTACCTTCCCTATCTTTCGTCTTCTCTCCCCCTTTGTACCCCTCGCGTCGCTCTCTCTCTCTCTCTCTCTCATCCGGTACCGGTCCAAGGAATAAGAATCTGGAGGACTCTGGATATGCGGATTCGCTAGGAGTCCCACATCTCGCGAATAAGCCGCGAGACTCGCGACGCGTTGGGAGATTATGGAGACGACGAAAAGATGCGTGCGTCTTGTCTCTCCGGTAATTTTCAACGGCGGATCCATCCGGATCAAATAAAATAGACCCGTAGTTTTGTGTGTAGTTAATTCTCTCTACGGCGTAAACCTCAACGAACGTTGCGCCATTGATCGAAACTTACTTTCGGTACATCTTCGCGTGTCTAGACTGCAAATTAAAATTCGGTATCGGACAAGTGTCGAGCGGGAGTATCGGGTTACTTGCACACCTCTAGAGCTTCTGCATCTCCCAGGGACGCACATCGGCAACCCTTTAAGTTCCTTGTTGTTCGGAAGGGATGACAAAGAAATGACTACATCGATGACAACGACGAAGATAAGGATAAGGATGATGAAGACTTAGACTTCGAAGTGTTCGTGCAAGGCTGATCCGGCTCGTCCGACCGGTCAACCGAGTTCGAACTCGACTCGCGCAGACGACTTTGGAACACCTAGAGAGAGAGAAAGGGAAAGAACTCTCCGCGATACTCTCGCGTTGCTTAAAAAAGGCGCGAATTTAAGCCGCGTCGATTTGAGGAAGAGTTCGCGGCATCGCAAACTCGGAAACTCGGTTTGCTTTCAAACGACTTCGTAGAAAATGACAGAGACGATTTTTCCGACGTACTGGTTTAAAGGTGCATATGTTGTCTGATTAATATTTAATTTAAAGGTAATTTAAAATGAAATCTTTTTAAACGTAAGATAACCGATAAAAATCTGGAACATTATTTTAATTCATATTAATGTGTACCATTATAAATAAGAAGTGCCTTGCTATGTTAGCTTAATGAGACATTCGTTGGATAATTAGTATTCCAAATTTTTTTTAAGTTTTGCCGTACGATGACAAACGTGTGATTTGAATAATATAATAACCGTGAATTGTCTACACAGAGAAAATGATTTCTTTAAACTCAATAAGCTTTATCGTATTCAAACAAATTTGTTATTTGAAATGGTCCAAACAAATGTTTGAATCGATAAGTACGATTGTTTGAATTTGAAACAATATATATCTTCATCTTAAATAAATCATTTGTTTGAAACGAAAGATACATTCTCAATACATTTTGCCATTTTCATATAAATAAATGATTTGTTTCATTGTTCGTATACTTATTGTAATCGAATAATATATTATTTGGTTGAAAGATGTGACTTCAAATAACAATGTTTCTGTCAAATTTCTGTCAAGTAAAGATAGAGATTTTTTTTTAACGAAACAACAAAATTTTTATTCAAACAAATAATGTTTCGTATAAGCATATGTTATTTCATTGAAACAAATTTCAGTCAAGTAAATAGGAATACTGACTCTAAAGAAACCTCTTTCCCTGTGCACATTCCAAATCTAAATAAGTCTAGGCAATAATAATTTCTAAAATGATATTCAATATGATTTTAAAAGAATATGATTGCTTCGCGTAAACGTAGCGAATTGCAATGAGCGATTAATTGCAACCTGTGACGTAACGCGCGCCGTTTGAAAACCGGGAGAAGCGCATACAGAATAAGTTCCCGCGACCTTTCCTTCCGACTCTGTTCCCCCGGGAGAGTCACGTGTTCACTCCCGATTTTGCATACATTTAAATACTCTCGCGATGAATCTCGTCGAGGATCCAGCGCGCGGAGACACCCGGTATAAATTTCGAGTCGCGGCGTATATTTAGCGCGAGCAAAACGCGACGAGATAAACTGTTTCGCGTGTCCCCGCCATTCAATCGCGCCATTTCGTGTCTCGGGATTCGGATACTCGGCGTCGATTTCCGCGCTGGGATGTCTGCATTCGAGAAAAGGGCACGCCGCGTCGGCGATAAATCCCTCGCGTCGCCGAATCCGAGGTCTCTAAATTAAAAGTGTCCTCGTCGAGGCCGCGGGACCGCGTCAGGACTCTCGACTCGTCAGGATACGTCGATACATACCGGACCGGACCGAATCGAATCGGAACATTTCTCGCGATGTCGTAAAAACGGGAACGATCCTCTATACTCTATATTTCTTCCTATTTTTGACCGAGCAAAACCCGTCCCGCGATCGACCTCGTTTTTCGTGAAAGTACACAGTACACAGTGCAAAGTTGCGCTTTTTCTTTTCTAGGAAAGAAAAAACACACCAGAAATCAAAGTAAAAAAAAAAAGCAAAATGGAATTTGAAACGAGACGAGGAGAAAATTATCGATCGTGTAGCTTTAATTGCATGTGGAAGAGTTTCATTATCGAGAATAATTCTTAAAAGTAGTCTTTTTTTAAAGGAAAATCGTAAAAAAAACCCGTCATTTAAACCCTCTCTTCGTTATTCGATAAGACTTGCTCTATTCGCAAAATTTGTGAATTTGTAAAAATAGCTATTTGTGAATTTCCAGCTTCCATGTCAGACTATGCGATCTTAACATCACTTTCATAAAGTTTCCCCATTTATTATGTCGGTAAAACAAATTACGTCTATAATCATCGCGAATTAAGAGCGTCGGGATGAAAATTGAGAAATCAGAGAATACCGTATACGTCACCGTAGAAACATTGAATTTCTCATTTAGTTACGAGATAACGCGGTTTTTAATTAGCTCATTATTCAGAGCTAATTATCCCACCCTGTCTCTCTCTCGTTCGTGTAACCGTGTTCTAATGATTACGCTGGATGACAGCTACTCGATGAAATTTTACGTATGCGTATCGAATGAGAGAAGAGAAAAGAAAAGGAAAACGTAAAAAAAACTCGAGAGTGGTGAAACGCGAACAAAGGAGGAGCCTCTATGGACCGACCGAAAACTCTTGCGATCGATATCCACAAAGCGCGATATTTAATACGTCTCGAAGAAGCGGAAGACAGCTGCGATCAATCTCGGAAATATGAAACCAGGAACGGACTTTGGATTCTCAGGCAATTCGCAAATTCGTATGTTGCCCACCTCTTTCACTTCTGACGAATTAGGGTAATTAGCGTGTAACACTGAACGTTACGTATTTATGTGCGTAATGTGATGAAGTGTCAGACTAATCGTGAATTAAGAATGTATGTGTCACGTGCATTTTAAAACATTACCAAAAATATAAAAGTTTTTCTCATAAATAGTTCTGTTGTTACGCTTGGGTGCCCGTGTTCAAAAAATTTGAGCGCAATTTTATTATTAATTTAAAAGTTATTTAATTCTATTTATTTTGATTATTATACGTAAAATCGCGTTTTGCACTTATTTGCAAATTTAATGAGAAAGTAGCAAGGTTTAAATAAAATTTTTTTTCACGTATTGATAAAACGCTATTAAATATTCGCGTAAAAATTTATTTGGATCCATTAAAAAAATTACGAAACACTTCAACAGAACGTGGTTATTTTCGCTGCATAAGCTTATTGCGTAAGCCCCGAATTTTTCTTTTTGCTCTTTGCAGCTGGTTTCATGCCAAAATTCGGGCATTCACGGCCAAAACTTGTTGTTGAAAAAATAAAAAAAAACAGAATAAACCTAAGGAGCCTGCAGTTTTTTAATTTTGATAACTTTTAGCTTTTTATTGTATAATCTCCCCAAAACATCCTTGAGCTTCCCTTTACGTCGGTGTAAACGTCGCGAAAAAACGAACTTCTGGATCGATACGCGATGATGCGCTTGTATTCCGTCGGATTGGATAAATTTCGTTTTATTGGTTTAGAGATCCTTAAAACACGATGTCGTCCACCACCGCCGTCCCGACAGCGCCTTAAGCGCCGTTCACAACGTCTGACCATGGATAATCAATAAAGTTCAGCTTCTGTCTTTCTCTTTCTCTCGTTTTCAGTGTCGCGACGGCCTCTCATACAACGCTCGTCGATCGTCGAGATATTCCAGACAAAAAGACGAAAAATGACGAACGTTCACGGGCCGTTTATTAAAAAAAAAAAAGAAATAAATAAATCACTCGAACCGAGTCGGAAAAATCTCCTCCAAACTAACTACCTTCCAGTTCACCGGGAAAGCCCCGACTTCCCAAATTATTCGTTCATCAATTTCGAATTTCTCCGTTCTTCTCCGTTCTCCCCTTCCCTTCTTCTCGGAAGTTAATTGAATCGATAAAACTCGAGTTGTATTATTGTAATAATTGATAAATGCAATTGGATGTAGAATTAAAACCAGCAAGGAGCTGGTGGTTTTTTCGTACCGTTTTTTGTTCGCCATATTTGCGCGCGTGGTTTTATCATTTAACATCGTGCCGTGCACAAAGTGGCCTCATTAATAGCGGCGCGTTCTAAATACCGTGCATCGATACTCAAAGGAAATAGTCGCGTAAAAAGGGACCGTCAAAGAAAAGATGGAAAATTATTCGCGCCCCGCGTTAGGTGGAGAAGCGTCAAAAAGAATGTCGAATATCGCGTGTGCGTCTGGCGTTTCGCTTTAAATTTCGTGGAATTTTTCCACGACTTGGATCTTTTTTGTAACGTTACAAGAGTCGACTCTCGTACGCACGAAATGACGTAAGGGGGCGAAATATTATCTTGAAATTCGAACTCGCCACGGGAGAGACTGACAATGAGGCTTCTCTCTTTCCTACATATAAATTAGAAATAGAAACTACGTAAGTGGAAAGAGGCAGGAGGGTGGACTTCTGTCTTCCTTTCCCACTTTCCGATGCAATTTCCAGCGCGTCTCGGTATAGTCCTCTTTCGCAAGTGGATATAACGGCGTGGGAAACCGCGCGTGTGTGCCCACGCGCGCATGCATGTGATTCGCGTTTTTCCGGCCAGGGAAAAAGATAGAGAGAGAGAGAGAGAGAGAGAGACGCCTCCGCGCGCTCCGCCGGATATCCATTCGTTAATAAACAGCGCAGACCGATCTCCTCCCCTCTCCCTCCTTGATGCCGCAAGAAGCGGAAACGTCGTCACTCGTCTCTCTTAATTGCGCGCGAGCTGGATCTCCGAGTAAGGCGCTAATCGGCGTTGACAGCCGACATCCGCCGATCGAGAATTGAAATCCATGAATCGATAACGCGCGAACGCATCGTAGACAGCCATAGGTTTATTTGCAACACGCGAATGCAATGCCGCGCGGCAGCAGAGCGAGGGTCATCGCGCGTCCAGGATCTCCCTTGGAGCCTTATCGTCGTACGACTCATTTATTTCTATCGAAAAACAAGGGGTCCTTATTTCCAGGCGGAAGAGCGGGCTTTTTTTTCGGGGATACGGACGAGAGGGCGACGGCGCGGCGCGTGCGAATGAGGTTTTCGGTGATTATCGTAAGGAGACAATGAGAGACGCGATCGGAGCGAGCCGAGCCTCGTTCCCGCCGGAAACTCTTTTTTTTTCCGCGCCGGAACCTATCCAGGTCGACGAGAGGCGTTTGTCGTTCTCACCCGCTCGCTCGCCTCCGATTTTCCTCGGCGATTTCCCGCCGCGTATTCTCCCGAGCGAAACGTGGGAGGTCGTGGCGTGTGCAATGTGATGCAACCGCCGACGCGTATTGGAAACTCGAGACGTCGTCGAGTGGTGGCATGGCTGCTCAAAATACCGAGATCCTACAAAACTCTACGGAAAAATATCCAGGTACACGGGTCCTCAAGATGTGATCAATAAAAACTGAACATTCGCCTTACACGCAAACGTTGTACATAATCTAAATCTAATTCTAGATAGTGAAATGTGATGAGAAACATTGTGAAGAGCAATAGTTTTTTATAAAGTTGAGCGCTAACTTCACACCGGTGCTATATTTCCCTAAAATGCCTTTTATACACAAAGAGTAGAAAAGCAGCGGCAGAAATAGCTATAATTACAAATGAACTTTTAAGTGAACAATAATAAGGTAAATCGGACCGACGAAATTGAAACGCAAGATTAGTAGGTTCTTAATGCCGCATATATCTAATAATTTTTAATTTTTACAATTTTCAACTCTTAAACTGCGCGCCGCATATTCGTCGGACTTGAAACGCAGTTATGAAACCGGAATATGTAATGTTAATTTAAATTCAGTATTAACATTAATTCATTAAATATATAAATTAATATTGATATAAATTTTAAAAGCAGATCCCCGGCATTTTACCTTTGAAATGAAACCAAAATTAGGCGTTGCGTTTGTAAGCTTGTCTAATTTTTCGTTAGTATGATCTAATATTCCGCAATCCATTTTTTTTTTTACTTCATGTTATACGTTTATTGATATTTTATATAATTGTTATAGTTAATTCGATTGGATTGCGCAGTGGTGCATATTAAAACCGCTGTACACTGATCTAACCTAAGTGTGTAAAAATGAAATGTAAATATCTCTCGCATGATAAAATAAATATTTTACCACACAGCGCAATAAACTACATTGAGGATTTTGCAATTCAACTCGTTTATAGATTTACATTAAACACGCGTCTTTATTTTGTGTTCGACGGCTTTAACGCGCACCAATGCGCACTAGCGCATCCAATCGAATTCGCTAGTTTGTTCTTGTATTTTATTATAATTTAATCCAAATTATTTGCCGTACCTCTTGAAATCATTCTATTCGCTTTTCAGATGAAATATATGGATTATGTTTTTAACAAAAGATTCGAAGATTTCTATTAAAATGGCAACATAATTTTTCGATACGCTGACAAAGAACTACGCGAAGACGTTAATTTCCGGTTAAAATCAGGTAATCGCGCAATTGTGAACGTTACATTGATCGAAGAACACGTTGGATACTGTGAAGAATATCAACATTAACATAACAACGGCCACGCGCGACCAGCGCGTCGTTAATGGATCAAGGGGGGTAGGCGGACGTATGTAACAGCTAATATTAATCGCTGAAAAAAAAACTCATGGAATCGCTATATTCCCATCCTGCGGAATCGCGAAAAAGACAAGAATTTCTCGGTCAATTGTATTTAAATTGTGACGCGCTAGAATAATTATTTGTACGAGAAACACTTCGTTCGTAAAGATGCTCAAGCTGTTCGATATTAATCACTATGGAAAAGAGGGCTGCGTAAGTTTTTTTAACACTGCAGAAATTATTAAATGCAATATGGGTCAATAAATTATCCACGATGAAAATCCATTTACATCTTTTTACATTAATTCATATATCATTAAAATAAACAGTTTTTTCTCTATAGAACAGTATGTTTATCGTTGCCTTACACATTTGCTCGTTGAACGTGGAATGGATAACGCAAATTGATTGTGTATATTTCGAAAGATGAACATGGAAATAAAAATAAACGGGATAATAAAGATGGTTAATGGTGGACTGCATATTTATTTCACCCGAAGGGTGCTGCAAATGGGATTTGGAAAAAAAAAAAAACAAATGTCGGGGTCTCCCGGATTAATTCTCCTAGATTAATCTCGCGAAAGCGAGAAATTGCGATACCAGAAGTACGCGTCGATTAATTATTAAAGCCGGTCTTAATAAACGCGTGAAAATACGAACCCGGGGATATACGAGGGAGAGTTTCCTCCCGCGTATTTCAGGAAAGAGCGAGCTCCTCTGCGCACAAGGATGACTTGTTGACTCGGAAGACAAAGAGCCCCCGCAAGAGGTGAAGGGGGGGAGGGAAAGCAAAATTAGTTTGCGGCCACTGAGAACTTAGATCAAACCGTCAAACTCGAGCTCGACGTAACGGGTCTCGCGTGCAATTAAAGCTCCAACGGAGTTCGAGCCCGAGGAAAAGCTCGGCTTTTCTCCCCGCGAGCCGAAAGAGCGGCGACGACGTCGAGATCGTGAGGAAAAGTCGCGCTACGACCGCCAGCTCGTGATTCTCCAATTACAGAGAGAGATTCGATTCGCCTCTCTACTCCAAACACAGCAACGGGGATATTTTACGGCCATCGAAATTGAAGGATTTTCGTACATCCCAGAGAGAGAGAGAGAGAGAAACAGAGCAACAAGAATATCTCCGTTCCCCGTTAAATCAAGCGAAAATTGCGAGAAATTCAAAAGACCTCGGAGACCACTTGAAACGATAACATTCGATGAGTGATCTAATCGTCGTAAACGGGATAGAATCCGCGCGCTTGTGCAGCACTCGTGCGCGACAATGAGCCGCGATGAGAGAGGTGGGGACTGAAATTTCTGTCCGCCACGTATTGTTTTCCTCGGCGCGAGATACGGGCGGATATGCCGGCGATCGAAAAATGCCGTGCGGGCCTTCTTCCCTTTCATTCGTACCGCGTCGCCTCCTCTGTGCGCGCGCGGCGAGGAAAAAATTACACGTTGTTAGCGCGTAATCGAGCCCACGTTGTTCCCCAGCCGCGCCGCGCCGGGGCAACGGATGCAAAACCGCCTATGCGCCTCTCCCGCGAATCGAATCGACCGCGATCGCCTCGGGCGATCTCGTCGTCCCGCGCGCGCGCGCGCGCGTGCGCGCTTTTCGCAAGAGAAAGTGGAAAATACGGTATATTAATCGCGAGAGGATCCAGCGGTTTTAACCTTCCTTTCGTTCGCGGTCTCGTGCTCGCGATTGCGCGAGGAAAGTGAAGACTCGCTTGTCGCGCGGCGATTCTGTTAACATTGATGACGCGTATTAACGCTAATACAGTCAATCGTGATACAGTACCGATATTGTGTAATTTCACGTTATGTATTATGCATTTATTACACTGCTACATTACGAATTATTGATGTTAATTAATTTAATGCGTCGCGTTATCATAATGTATTAAACGCATGCGATTATATCGCGTTCGGTTTGGCCACATGGAACGATCAGTTTGGTCAATCGAATTAAAATTCCGTTGCAACATCGCCAGTCGCGAGGAGAAGAGACGCTGCCGCGGAAATTAAGAACGAGCACGCGGATCGGAGCTATTGTTGCGGGCAGGGGAGGGGGGGGGTGGAGAGGAGGATGGGAGGTCCGCGATGTTACAAGGAAGTTGTTATATCAGTTACATGCGACATTGTAAACGGGTGACGGGCGAAGCGAGGGGAATGGCGGAGGGGATGCATGGGGAGCGTGCAATCGGCGGCGACCGCAGCCGCTGCTAATGGCGCACTATCGACGTATCAATGGCGCGCTGCGGCTTGCGCATTAATAATACACGTGATTACCATCGAGCGAACTCATCCCGGGCGCGCCACCATGGCGTATTCATGGCGTTGAGCGGCCGTCCTGGATGGGGACCGCCTCCGCCCGATCGGAACCGGAACTGTCGTCGCGGCTGAACGACTGAAAATCATAATCCGCAGCCCAGGGTGCAACGAGCCACCCTGAATGAGCGAAAACGCATGTGCCTATACGTCGTTGCACGCGCGTACCCAATCCCAGTCTGACGTTTCGAATATCCCCGTCGTTTTTTTTTTTTTTTTTTTTCATATTGTTCCAAGAATAATACCGCGATTCGGCGGGGATTAGGATTGGAGTCGAGATGCGAGGGTATGAAGAAATGCGCGAGTGAATAAGAAACGTCAGACAGTGCGAGATACACATAGGAGATTGATGACAGGGTAACGATGCAATTGCGATGCAAATGCAATATTAGTTAGAGGAGGGTTGGAGCGGGCATCATCACCGGCAACATAATCCCTTCCGCCTCCCTTTCCCACGATTCCATATCGGCCCTGCGGTCGCCGGCGATTTCTGTGTTCGTGGCTGCGCAAGCTAATCGGGAGTCGCTCCTTAATTAGAAATTAGGCGGTCTCATTCGATGGTTCTCCGCCCCCCCTCCCTCCCCCTTAAACTCTAGCGTCGGGGAGCCGCGCTGAATTTTTCATGCGGACGAAATTAGAATCGATCGCCGGCGGCGGGGGCCGCGGAATTAAATCGCGGGGACAGCGCGGTAGGGGCGAGCGGGAGCGGAGGGGTGAAAAGTCAGTGGCGGTCCATCGATGGGGTGTCCGCGACCGCGCAATTTGCGTCCCCGATTATTTATTTGTCGGCGCAATTAATGTCGTTCCTGCTGCGAAAAATTTATCGATCCGCGTGTCCATACGTTACTTGTTTATCAAACGAAACATTCACTCGTTCGTCTGTTTATTGATGGATTTATGATATCATTTATTAACTTGGTTAGCCACTTGTTTATTTACGAATTTATCTATTTATTTAACTACGCGCGCGCGCGCGTGTGTGTGTGTGTGTGTGTGTATACGTGCGCAAACTTCTGCAGTGACTAGTCAACCGAACAATTTATTTTTATTCTATTTTGTTTATATTTATTCCTAACTTTGCTTTTTTCCCTGCTGAAGGGATTTTTAGTCTCTGGAGAGCGCACGTGCATGTCTATCGAAATACCTTGTGGATATTATCACAATTGCCAGAGCAAGCTTGAGCAAAATGAAAAGAAGAAAGGAAAAGCGGAGAAAAATAGAGGAAAGATCGCAAAGCACAGCAATCATTAATTGATATAACGATAACTACGTAATTAAAGAGAAGCCCGGCGGTCTCCGAAATGCGACGGAACACAAACTGAAGCTCACCAGAAAAAAAAAAGAAAGAAGAGAGGAGGGAGAGCACGTGCGTAAGAGAACTGATTTATCGCTCGCGCTGCTCCGCGATCGAAATTAACTCGAAAGATCCCGTCTTCACCTAAGGACTCGTCGATCGATCAGCCGCTCGATCATACGGACCGTGATGCTGAATGGCGCTCGCCAAGAGACGAGTACTCTGACGAGTAATCCCATAGGAGCTTTGTCCTGGCTACTGAAATAACTTCCTGCTTTGCTGTCGACCGGAAAATTATCTCGTAATGTCTACTGCTCTTGCGAAGGACGAGTATCGCGTAGAAGGATTTTTCGCGACGCACAATTTCCTAGTATTAATACGATGTATATTTTTAGTGAAAAGCGCTCTTTTTTTTTGCGGAAACAATCTTTCGCTCTTGATCATTCCATTACTCTTTCCAAAATCTCGTTCTCGAGAGGAATACTACATAACATAGAGATAGAATGGAGGGAAGAATGGAAGAGGGAAAACGGGGCTTTCTTAGACAATGGATTAGAAAATAGGATTTTTTTGAACGCGGCGGAGTAGCAATTCGAGACGGAGAGGAATTCCGTCTCCCCTAAGAATCTCTCTGGAAAGCGAACTCGAGGAGAATCGCGTTCGTGACCCGCGCGAGTTTTAATTGCCCGGCGATTAAAAGTTTCCGTGTCGTTTGAGAGACGCTCGTTCCGAGAGATCGGGCGTTGCGTGAGAGAGCGACGCTCTCCCGCGAGAGAGCCCAGGAAATTCCGCGGAGAGTGGAAATACCTCCGAGGTGCCCTATCGAAACATCGCAAACACACACCGGGGGACTAAAGAACAATCTAAAAACTTTAGATTAAAATCAAGCGAATTAATTAGATTCAGGATCGGATTCGATTTTACTTCGGGAAAATTATCGCATCCGTCGCTATCGTAGTTCGGAGACTCGGGAACCGCGAGAGAGAAGTCTCTGCAGGGAGGGATAAAATAAAAAAAGAGAGAGAGAGAGAGAGAAAACCACGAAAATACCTCGACCGTCGATAGGAGAATTCACCTGTCCGGAAATCTCTATGCTGAGATTTATCTTCCGCGTGTCCTCGAGTACGAGCGTTTAGAAAAGGATACATCTCTTGGAAGAAGTCCAGATGCGGCGGCTGAAGGATATCCAGCGCGGAAAGGACCTGCAAAAGAGACAGGAAGAGATTGAGTGCTCCATTCTTTGACTGGACGGAAGAGAGAGAGCGCGACTGATCCCGCTTTTTTTCATACAAAAAGTGGGATCCGGCGGGCAGAAAGAGGGAGAAGACAACGCGCAGCCTCGTCCTCGGGGGAAATAAAACGCGGAAATTTCCGAGACGCCCATCGTGCAATTTATATACGATCCATCTCGCATGTTCGTCCGGATATTCAATGCCAAATAGTAGTGTAGTATCCACTTGCAACGAGGCGTATAAAACAAAATCTCTGATATAGTTTATTATTGCAACGGCAATTGTTATACAATTTTCGTGAAATATTACAAATATAATAATATTTATTGAACTTTTGAATGTTAAAAAATGTGCCAATGTCTAAAAAACAAAAATGAATTTTAACTTTATTATAAAAACAAAAGAAGATTTATAATTTTTCAGCGAAATAATGGATGATTAACAACAATAGCTTAATACTTGTTTAAATAATAAATTATTACAACGGTAACGTACAATAAGTAGTCGTTATAAAATATGTTATTCGAAAACTGTATAAAAGATGCATAGAGATTCGATATCGACTTTATTTATCGTCGACAGAATTACATCTATTTTATTTTCGCGCTTGTTTCCATCCAGTATTTTTCTGTTTTTCTTTACCGTATTTATTTATCGATCACATACATGTTTGACGTGACAAATAGAATGCTACTCACGTTATCGTGTTTGAAGAAGCAAAGCATTTTCAGCTCCCTGAAGACTCGCTTGCTGCTCACGAGACTTTGAAAGACGTTCGGCAGTTTTTTTAAGGCTACTCTCCTACCATCCCTCGGATCCGTGACAGCCCTGGAAATCGCAGACAAAACAACGAATTTACAAATATATTCTTTCATCTGGTTGATAATGTAACTACGAATGATACATTTTGACAGAAAAGAAATATGTCTCTGCATTTATCGTGTTTATTAACGCGTTATCACACGTTCGTGCGCGAGAGAAGAATGATTAAATAGCCATCGTCTAATTTCGTTATAGCTAACAAGCGCAGTTATTTCAATCTCGCCTTTTTATTCTCTGCTATTTAGAATGTGTATTTATTTATAAATTAAAATGGGTAGCTGCACCGAGAAAAAAAAGTTGTTAAAAAACGAAAATATTTAGTCCGATACGATCAACTAAACATTGAGTTGATTCAACAGTTTATTTGGTTGTACAAAAAAAGGCACAGTTCATTCACGTCGACCATTCAAATTTTCTTTTAAATCAAGACTTAATTAAGACCAACTCAATAATTAGTTGCGCGCGTCGAACTGAATAATTTAGTTTTTCAATAAATTTTTTTTTCCCAGTGTAGCGAAATAAAATAACTCAAAGCTCTAAAAACTCCAAGTTAATCCGCGTAGACAAAAACTGAGTTATGTTTAATGAATCTTCCATCCAATTAATTTACGTTCCAATTATAAATACGATTCGAAATTCAGAAGGAAAAGGCGAACGGTATCGGTCGACCCTGATTTTAACCGAAAAGAAAGAATTCGGGGAATATTGGCGAATGATCGGTTAAATAATGTTCGGAACTCGCGTCGATGATAACGCCGGAAACACAAGCGAACGACAATCTAACCCCTTCTCCCTTTCTATCGGTCTCCCCCAGCCCTAGGCCAGTTTCGAGAATAATTATTATCCCAGCAATTAGTCCGTTTACGGCTACGGGTTCGATTTCATTGTCGAGTGTTGTTGTTACCGCAAAACCGACGATTGCGATTCACGAGAATCGAAGGGAAGAGCAGAGAGAGAGAGAGAGAGAGAGAGAGAGAGGGGGGGGGAGTTAGAAAGAGAAAGACAGAGAGAGCATTCGATGCTGTCGAAATCCCATTTTCGGTCGTGTGCCATATCATCTGGCCAGATAGATAAAGTAATTCCCCGTATTTGACGGGGATGAAAGAACCGAGAGTCAGTGAAAACGATATCCCAATCTGTAACAATTACACTCGCGTACCAATGTATAAAAAAAAAAAAAAAAAGCAGACGAATCTAAATTTATTTCTAGATTTGAAAGTATTTAATTGATAAATAACAATCGTGATGTTCAATTACGCGTTATGTTAATCGTTAAACATAGAAATCGAACGAGGAAATAGAGTTAGGGGAATTTTATTTCTATAATAAATCACGGCAATTGGCAATCCTGTGATTTACCATCGCATTCGTCACAGGAGATGTCGTCGAGTTTTTATGATTTATTATCACTGTTACTATTAATTCTTATACATTACTGCGGCCATTCAGCGGCTGTTTACTTCGGGCATTTATGCTTTATACCGATTTTATATAAGGTTTTATGTAAGGTAGACGGGAATGACACACACACACACACACGCGCGGACGGACGGACACATACGCACGCAAATCTCTCGTACTAATCAGGTCGAAGTCGTTAACTTCGTTATGGCACGCTAAATCGATTCGTTCGCACGAGACGGCTGACTCTCAGTGTAGATTTGCGCGACACATTTATGGACCGGGACTCGACAAAATAAACGAGGCTGTCGATGAGCGACCAAAACGGGCCCATTACCTCGAGTGCCGTCTCTTCAAGTCTCACTCACGTGTATTTCCAAGCGGTCAGATCTGTTCGTTGCGCCATCGCTATGATTTCGCGATAGTCGAACCGGAGGAGCAAAAAATTGCGGAAGTTCTTACGTTTGCGAATTTTTGATTCGCCAATGGAGGAAATGCAGGGTATATAGACACAGACAGATGTGAATTCACTCATCCTGAAAGAGATCTCTTTTGTAAGGGCATGAAAAAACCGGTGCGAAGCGCCAAGTAACGTGTATCTCCGTCTATAACGAGAAAAGAGAAAAGGAATAACCGAGATCGATTGCAAATTGTTGTCGTCATTAATAATGTTCTTGTATTTCCATTTAAATTATTCACTATAATTAACGATATTTACAAAGCTCGCGCGCGCGCGCGCGCGCAAGTTTGAAAGCCCAAATAAATAATATTTCAAATATTGAACGTTATTGCCTATATTAAATATGCATACATCAATTAATTAAATTCTAATTACTTGATGATACTCTGACATAATTCCGATTTTCGGCTTAGCCAAGAAAACGTTTAACGGAGTGGAGGAGAGGATCGAGAAAAAAAAGCCCAACTAATTTTTCCAAGATACGTGTGACGAGATAAAACTTTTCGACAAAAGTTCCTGTACCCGATGACACACCGACGACGCGGGTTTCCCGAAAGATGACTTCTCCCGACAAGAGTATCTTGGATCCGATTCACCTGCGAAAATTGGCGTACGAGGACGTTAATTACATCATCGAGCTTCTTCGAATAGCCGGATCGAGCGAGGGAAAGAGAGGGAACGAGAGGGAGGGAGGGGAAAAAAAGAGGTGAACGAGCCGTCGCGAACTGGCGAGAGATTAAGGTCGATCCACGAAGCCGAGCGAGTCACGAACGTAGAAAGGTACGACGACCTTCGAAAAGGGTCAACGCACCCGCCGCGCCGCGCGGCGATGCGCCGAGCGTAGTAGGCGGAAGTGAAGTCACGAATTTCGGAGCGGAACGACCGTGAAATGATGCACGGGACGGGGCGGGAGGGAGGCGGAGGCACTACGCGCCCCCGGGGGCCCACTGTCGCGGTTTAGACAATGTTTATTCATTCGAAATCCCGACGAACCGACGACGGGGACCGCTTCTGTGCGCGCGTACACACGCACTCGCCCGGTGGCTTCGTTACCGGAAGCTACGGGGGGGGGAGGGGGGAAAAGGGAGGGGAGTTATTGCTGGAACGGGACATGTTCATTTTAAGGTAAAAAGAAAGTAAGCTGCCGATAGAGAGGAAATTTAGAAATAAAATTTTTAGGAGGGAAAATCGGGATTGCCAATTATGGGAAACTATGCCCGGTGATTCGCGAACGAAAGGCTGAACTGTCGGGAGAATTTAGTCTCTTTAATTGAAAATTAATGTTTTAATATTGATGCGCTGCTGAGGAAAAAAATTGTTGAAGGAAAACTGAAATATTTAGTCCAACTGTTTAGTTGCACGGAAAAAGGTATATAGTTCTCATTCAAATTTTTTAATCGAGAATTTATCAAACCAACTCAATGTTCAGTTGCACGTGTCGAACTTAGTATTTTAGTTTTTCAACAGTTTTTTTTTTTTCTTCAGCGTAAACACATCTCTTATATGGATTCATAATGAGATTTCTTCAAAGGACCAGCGGAAATATTCCATTTTCTTTGCTCTCCCAAATTTGGAACGATTTCATAAATACGTCATGAGCTTTCTCGAGATGTCGTTGATCGGTTAAGCGACCGATAACGAAGTTAACGACCGTCGTAATCTGATAGGAGCGCTAGTTTTCGTGTCTCGTCGACGGATTTCTTCGTTATTTCAGAACGAGTCTTTGTGCAGCGAGGTCGTCGAACGAAATCTCACGAATGATTCACCTGCTGCCGGCGAGGAGCGCTCTAAAAGTGTCATTGTAGCCCCCCAGCATCTTTTTGTTCGTCGGAAACAAACAGCGAACGATTGTCCGCGATCTTTCATAAACGTTATCGCCGCGCGAGCGATAATGTGGCCCTTGTCATACACAAAGTCACACGTTGATCCGCGTTGCGCGCCTGGTTGTGAGAAAACGTAAACTGAAAGGTAAAACCAAAAGTTTTCAGCTCTTTATACGAATTATACGTCTGTTGGGAGTCGCGGAAGCTTTCTGAAACGCTACACGATATTTTCCATCGTCGCGCAACCGATGCATTCGAAGAAGCGTAAAACAAGTTAGCCATCAGTTCGATATCTGGTCGATTTTATTTTATCGGCCGCGACTCCTCTCGCGTCGAACAAACGGGAAATAGAATCGCAGTTCAGTGAGCGATCAAATAAATTAATTTGCCAGGCAAAAAAAAAGAGAGAGGAAAGAAAAGAGGAGAGTTTTTTTTCCGAGCCTGAATATTTCATTCCGCGGTGGATTCCATTCGTCGAATGCTTTAAATGGTATTATTAACGTGATTATAAATACCACGTGTAATCACTTGTGACGACGACGTTTTCGCATCAGATACTTGTGACACGAGCCAAATTAGTGTCTCATAGCCGTTAAGAATAATTAACCAATTAGACAAGCACGCGCAGCTAGGAGAATAAAAATATATGTATCTGGAATAATTTAGATACGTTAAAAAAAAAAGAAAAAAATATATATCTTGTGAATGGCGCATATACTATTTTCCATTCATGCAATTTTCACTGAGAAAAAAATGCGTTGAAAAACTAAAATATTTAGTCCGATACGTGCAATCAAATATTGAATTGGTTTAATTACAGTTTTAGTTAAAAAAAAAAAAATATGTGTGAATGGTTGACATGAATGAGCTATGAACTTTTTTTTGAGCAACACTACGTAACTGCTGAATTAACCCAATGTTCAATTGATCGTATCGGACGAGATATTTTAGTTTTATAACAAATTTTTTTTTTCTCAGTGTATATTTATGCAATTTATTCTTTGCAGTTTGTTGTACGTGTGCGTTGCAACTTCCGATCGGGGAATATTTCGCTTGAAATTCGACAAAGGATTCGCGACGGAGAGAAAGTGTGCGACTTCTCGGCGTATTCCGTATTTTAAAAGGCGGCAGATGTTCCGCAGGGGGGCCCTCCAAAAAACTGGGCCCCGAACGCGATCCCGGGCCACGTGGCGAACGCCGATACTACACCTCGAGAAGCAGACGGTCGATGTACCGCTTTTGTATGTACAGGGTGTTCCGGAAAAAAAGGCAGATATACATCGGATCGGGACAATCGCTCAAAACCACACGTCTTACAGACATAATAAAAGTCTCACTTGCGCTCTTGTCAATGATGATACATTTGCATACGTGATTGATCTGCAACTAGATAACAGAAGTAAGAAACTTTATTGTCCGAGTAACTGAGCTTCGATTAAAAAAAAAAAAAACTCGAGAGAGAGAGAGATAAACTGCGGTCGATCGGCGAGGAATCATACCACCTGTTCTCCTCGTGTGCTTCGCGAAAAAAAAAAAGAATTTTTTGCTCTGCACGCCTCGCAATTCGAAGGCTATTCACGCGCGTGATACTTCCGTTACGAGAAAATCGCCTTTGATCCGCCTAAAGAAGAGTATACGCTACGCATCCGCTCCTCATCGATTCTGGAACACCCCTTACAGCGCGGTGAAAGAAGGACTTGCCGTCTGTCGATCTGGCACCTGGCGCGGACCGTTCCCGGTCTAAAAAAAAGAAGGAAAACAAAAATTTTGCGGTCTCCGCGTCGCACGACTTCGCAGGATTCGGGGAAACCCGGTTGTGCAGCCAAGTCGAACCGGGGCGCTGAAAAGACGCGCGTAGCTGCAATTTGCGAGGTGACCGCCGACCGAATGCCGCATAATTACGACATTTCCTGAGGAAAGCTCGCGTGTGTAACGCGCGCTTGCTGCAGCATTGCAACACGTGCATCCCACGACAAAGCGCCGCGGCGCTTCGAGGGAAAATTGGCGCGATGTAAATGCGTTTCCCGTCGTTTGAAAGTAAAAACGACAATTTGAAAGAAAATTAAGGGGTTCGGGCAATAATGGGTTGTTTCTGGGGGGGGGGGGAGGACAACGATCGCGGCTCTCTTTCTTTCTCCTTCTCCCTCGCGCGTCGCAGTTCGGAAGGAAGAGCGCGAGGAAATTAATTTTAAGTGACGTGCGAAGCTATCGATCCAATTCTCGCTAATTTAAAAATTAAATTGTTATACTTTCGTTTCTTTTTTAAATAAAAAAAAATACCAATTTTAGTTTTAAAGACTCTCCAATTTTTAATTATAAAAATTTCCTTTCGAGTTCTCAACAAGTTCTTCGAGACGTTGAGGCACGACGATCTTCCCATAAACTTCGACCGACAAAAAATTTGCTTCGTAGAAGGAATTGATAAAAAGCGCGCGTTGCGTTTCGACGCTGCATTTCATCCGAGATTTCGGACTCTTCGGGCACGAAGACGTTCCTCGTTTCGTGGGTTTCGCTCATTACGTCCCATTACGCCGAATGTTATTATTTTAAGTAGGGGACGAAAGAAGGAAAAGGGGGCAGCCCACTCTCAAAGCCATGTGCGCGCGACAGGTGAAAAGCGAGCAAGAAAGATAGAAGAAAGGAGGAAGGTTATCGATTTCTCATACGCTTGTTAATTACCATATGCACATAAATTGACGAGCGGAGAGTTATCGCGTATATATAAATCTCTAGATCTCTTAAAAAATCTAAAAAAAGAAAGAATGTAAAAAATATATTCGAGTATGAAAATGCGTACGGTCTTGAGTAGACCGATAAAAGAAAAACGCAACAGGGATATTGTGAATAGATATTAGACTGGATTAAATTAAAGTTTGAATATAATTTTAACAATAATGTTAAAGCTGAGATTCATTTATTTAGAGATTGTTAGTGAAAAGCCATTCGTTCAAGTTATTATTTAAAACTGAAACGAATGTTACATACAACGACTTTTTAAATCGCGTAAGGAGACAAAGGAATGTCGTCGAGTAATGAAAAAATTTCTAAAGAAATTACAATTCTTTCTACAAAAATTGCGAATTAGCGAGGTTCTTGAATTAAGAATGTTTTGGCTTTACAATAGCAACTAGAAGTTACAGAGATTTAAAAACTGCAAATTTCTTAGGTTTATTTCTTCTTTCTTAATTATCGACAAATTATTGTGATCGTGAGTACTCAAATGTTGACCCTAAAACTGCAAAAGGAAACGAAAAATTTAGTTCAATAATCACATTTTGTTGCAGTTTTAAATAATTAATTTAAATAAGTGATCCAAATGAAAACTTTTGTATGAATATTTATTAGAGTTGTATTAAAGTTGTTTATGTAAAAAAAAAATCGGATTAAAGTCCTAACGCTACTTCGTCATCAAATTTGTAAATAAATGTCACAGAAGACAATTTTATTTGTAAACCATTGAGAGAATTTGCTCAAATTTTACACGGATCTTCAAACACAGTAAGAGAATTATCCAGAGAATTATCCATAGAAATTTTTTAATTTTCGGTAATTTTTTGAGACGTGACACACACGTACATACATCTTTAAAAACACGGATGACAAAAGCTGTCCGCGACTGATACCGAGCTCGTATCGCGAGTCAGAGAATTAGCGTCGGTCGGTAGGAAAAACGCCATTAAGGCCGGCAAAAAGGCCGACGATCGCCGTCTCTCCGCGTTTCTCGCGGAGCGTACGAAGTCGACAGCTGCTGTCGGCGGACTCACCTGCAGCTACACCTGCGCCCACTCGCTCGTTCACTCGCTCGCTCGCTCGCTCGGCATGTGTACTCACCTGCGTCCCGCAAGTGACCCGCGGCGAGCGCGTAACCAGAGTAACGACCGAGAGCGTGGAGCAAGCGCTTAATAATATCGCACTTCCGGCTCCGCGTATTGAGATAGGTCGTAAAGAGGATTGCCGCGCCGAGGACGCGGCGAGGATCGCCCCGTGATCGCAAATGCGGATCAGCGCGCGCTAGCTGTAACGCGTGATCGACCGCCGCCGCCAGTCGTCGGTGCCGTTCGACGAAATTTATCGTTCATTGATCCCCTCGCGCTCTCGTCAGGCTGATGCACTTGTGCAAATCGGCGTGCAATGATCCTTGTGATGCACGTCGCGCCGTTCATTGTATTCGCATGTGTGCTGCGCGTTGCATTCGATTGAAAAGCGTTACGTACGCGAAAAAGCGTATCGGGGAAAGGCAAATTTAAGATTGTAGGTAAACTAGATTGAAGCGCGATAAGCGACGCTCGGGATAGTGGGTAAATGGAAATTAATTCAACGGACACGGATTTATTGAATTTGTATGCGACGTCGCTTTTTGAGGTGCGCGCGTGTTACATTTGATTCCCTTGCGTTTGATTTCACTTGCGTCGAATTCATTCGAGTTGGCACGGGTCCAATTCATATTCTCGAGCTTGTTGTTAATTTGTACGTTTAACCGTCGAGAGCAGTCGTCAGTGCGCCTCGTCAATCGTCGCGAACGGCACTCGAAAAGGGAAAAGGCGAGACGAGGAAATCCTCAAAGACGCTGGATTTTGGAACAAACCGTCCTGCCGCGCGATTTTTGTTATTCGTTCAACACAGACACCAGCCGTAAGTCGGTTGAAACGCGCGCGGCTTCCTCCTATTTCGATCGCCGCTGGCAAAAGCTCGAAAGCACTTGCCGTGAAACTCCATTCGGCGTGACGGTTCTTTGCATCAAAGCGAGCGCGCTTCTCGGCTTCACTCCCGACGATACTTCCCCCGTCGCGGGGGCGAGCTTGCGAGCGAGAGGGAATATACCGCGAAGAGGCGTCGTGACGTCGAGAGGAGACCGAGCACTATGTGTTTATGAGGGATTTTCTTTCGCGTTTCCCAGACTATTCAGCTGGGGGCTTCGAGTTTCTCTCTCGCAATCGCTTTCAGGTAAATATCTCGCGGAAGGCTGTCTTCAGCTTTTTTTTTTTTAATTTATTTATCGGAAACTCTTGATCTGTTTAATCTATTTTCCATTTAACTTATACCGGAATTAATCAATCGTTAAATAAATTTATGCTCCGACTAATTGAAATTAAATTGCATTTTATATTAATCACAATCTCGGTTCTAATAGCCGGATATTTGTAATCTTTCCTCGCTACTGTGCTCATCTTGCAATCCTTAGGGTAAGGACGTCGATATCGCTCCTAAATCGCACTATTGCTTTGATTGGTTATGTATATAAAATCAAATATAATAATCTTACAGAGCATACGTTGTAACAATATTGCCTTAATGTAGCAATGTTATTGCAATATTAAGTTGTCGGAAAGTTGTCGAAATGATGATATTGATAGAAATTATATTTAGTTTATGGAAATTATATTTATTTCCAATATTAATAAAAGTATACCTAACTGACGCATTCTTTTGAGAAGAAAGAATCTAGCAAGGAAAGTGTCGCTTTACCTGAGAAAGAGTAATATTAACCCGTGGTGCGATTTAGGAGACCGGTTGCCAAAATCTCACTAGTTGGAGGCTTCTTAAAAATTGTAATTTAAAAATTTATGACAATACATAAAATTCTGAAAAAAAATATATGAAAAGAGAAACGTTGTACTTTATTACGACGTAAGAGAAAATTAAAAATATTCCTCATAATTTCTTAGTCATAAGTCTTTATGTCAAAAGTGATGCGATTTCGGAAATCTTATCCCAAGTTGCCATTTTAAAATCTTTGTTCTAAACTTTGTTACAAATCGCTGTCGCATTGCATTTGCGTCGCAGATGCGCGACAATGCGATTTGGCGAGAGGTATTTTTTTTTTTTAAACGCGCGAAAAGATTTTCTCCGCCAGCTTTGCAGGATCGATCCTTCGAATTAGCACAAGTGCCGGGACGTATTTACGCTCGCAAGCTCGAGCGCGCGGACGGAAGTTCCGTCCAACTAGTTTAAATTTAACAAGGAGAAACCGTGGCTTCGGACGGAAACTGCGAGACGACATATCGTGAGACTTTGCACGGGACAGAGAGAACGTTTGCGTAATTATTCCGTGATAGGTCCCGACTCGAAGTTAGTCAGTTCGCGCGCAGAGAGAGAGAGAGAGAGAGAGAGAGAGTTCTCAATGCAATATGTCGCATGTGCTTCGGATCGTACGCGGAAAATGTGCAAGGAGAAAAAAAAACGCACGATTTTCGTACTACACGTCGACAATGGAAAATACTTTCTATTAATGCTTTTAATTCATTTGGCATTTATGGTAAGTCAGAATTTTTTCAGCTTCCATGTTAATCAGAATTTTATAAATCTCTGTTTCGCGGCATGTAAATTTCTGTTTTCTCGAGATCTTTCAGAGCACGATCGTCCGTTCAGAACTTGTTTCTTATTGTAATAATTATTAAAATTGACGTGTATAAATTCAAGTTACTATTGTAATTTTAATTTTTATCTTCAGGGTTAACAAAAATGCACGTGGAGAGGTCTTGTTAATAATCAGTTTAAAGCGCGAGATAATATTCAGTACACATATGACCACCTTAGATATTTCGAGAAATTTGACTGACACACGGCCTTGGAGTTTATTGCTTTTGTATCCAGCGCGCTGTGTTTACGCAAAGTCGCCGCATTATCATTCGCGTTCCGAGATTCGAGCGCAATCCTCCGCGAAACGCGATCGTTCTCCCGCAAATATTCGAAACTTCGTATATTCTATATACGATATATGAATATCGCATATATATGTTACAGATATTCCTCGCGGTGAATGAACTGACGCGAGAAAGCCAACGTCCATCGTCGCCGAATTATCGCGAAACAAACGAACCGCAGCCGGTTCGTCGCGTCGCGCGTTTATACCGAGAGTGCCGTTAAATACTTATTGAACTAAATAGACTTTTTTCATAACTCCCATTTGATAGACTCTTAGTTCGAGGGTCGGGAATCGCAGCCCCGCTGCTTGGCAGTGGATATCTCCTCACTGGGGCGTTGCGCATGGTGGCTACGGCGCACCGCGACGTCCCATGCCGAGTGCCCGTGCACGGGGTAATGTCGGGCCGCGTTATGGCATGTTTCCCCTGTGTGCATGTTGCCCGGCTGTCTGGTTAGGTTGTGTGAGGTTTACATGCTCTGTCTCTGGCGATCGGTTCGGTCCTTAGCGGTAAAGGCTGGTCTACGGTGAGTTGCAAATCACGAGTGACTAGTTGCCAGTCGCAAGTTGCAAATAATTTCGACGCCTAATCCACATTTGAATGTGGAGATTGTCGAAAGGTGCAAATTGAATGTTTGGGTAAGCGAGATATGCGAGCACCAGACATTCAAGATATCACTAGCGAAAATTGTCCTACCACAAATCACACTTGTAATTTTTGCCGCGCTCCGCCATGCTCTTTCAATTCACTTTATAGGGTTAAGATGGTGCGATCGCCAGTTGCTGTCGCCACAGTTAAAAGTTGGCCAACTCTCGTTTGGCAGCCGCGACAGTCCGTTGCCACCGGAAATAACGCTAGTTGGCCATTCTTTGCAACTGGCGACGAACAGCCTTAAAAGTTCGAATCAGTTGCCTTGGATTCGCACGTTTCTCTTGCTCTCGTCCACCTAAGGCTTTCTTAGATCTTTGATACCCCCTTTTTGAATTCTTTGGATCTGGAGTTCGAGCTGGATGAATCACGTTTAATCTAACTTGGTCAGAACTTAGCCTTGTAGGTTAAGCTTGTGTCGAGAGGCTGGCTCTCATTTCCTGATTCGTCTAGAATGTTAGACGTCGGCAATGAGTACCTTCTTCTCTCGTCCTGCAAGAGTGTCTTGGCGATACTGCTTGGATATAAGATCCAGTGGGCCTGATTTTGATGATCCGTTGGGTGGGCGTATGAACGTCACAGTCAATTTTAGACGTGATTTTGCGAGACAAGAGGCGTCGGATTCAATGCCATTAATTTCGCCGACTCGGAGTGCTGAATCCACGGGACTCCTTCCGAATCGGAACTTTTATCGTGGGTTTTATAAACCCGAAGTGCCGCAGTGTCGCGCGAAAGACTTTATAGATAATTAGTCCACGCGCGCAAATTTAGTATTCTATTCGCGAGTGTTCCGCGTGCGCATCGAGAGGAAGAGGACAACCTTGGAGGATTCTTTTTTTAACTTGGCTTTTTTGTTGAAATAAAAATACCTTTGCGGAAAATAGAAATTTGATTTCAAGAACTAGCGTTATTAGCCTTTTTAAAAGTAAATTATATTCGTTCAAATTACTTGTTCCATTTAAACAAATAATTATTTAATTCAAAGAACGTATTAACAGAAATGTAAAAAAAATAATTTAGTTCTGATTTTAAAAATATATTTCTTTCATTGAAAAAAAAAAATTGCACAGTCAAACTGTTTCTTCAATTCTAATAAAAGCAACAATCCAAAAAATTTCTTCGAGTCAAAGAAACTTTTCTTTAACCCTATAGCAGTGCATGAATTTCTTTGAATCAAACAAATCTTTTTTTTCCGCAATGACCGCAACCTTTCTCTGGTTGTATAAAAAATAACTTTTGAACTTATTGATTTTGAGCGCAGTTTTAATTTTTAAATCTTATGTTTGTGTGTTACAGTAATCACCGTAGCTTCGTGGCTGATTAACTCCGCTCGTTGCGCATCGGATCGGTGAGTCAGAAATCAATTTTCGTATTATATTTTAATGTTTTGTAAACATTCTGCGCAGGATCAAAGGAAAACTATACTATTAATACACTCAATACACATACGTACACATACATAGTCGGAATACGCGATCTCGGTGATGACAGTCGCTCATAAAGTTAGCGCAGCGAGAGAACCAATCGGCATCGTGGAAAAACGATAACAATAACTTCGAAAAATCGAGTATCGATGCAACGTACTTTTTTTCAAATATAGGACCACTTCATTTGTTTTATTTGTCTCTATTAGTACTGTATTTTTTTTGGAGCAGTTAAATTAAAAAAAAATTTGTCCTCAAAAAGCTCTATCTTTTTTTTGTTTTTATTATTTTAATTTTACTTTTATAAATATTATTTATTTACTTTGGTGTTTAAAGAAATAACAGAAAATGTTTAGTTTGACAATCCTCCTGTTGTTCACTTGACATTCCTTTTTTCTAATTTTCCGCTATTAGTGTGTAATACGTGACGTACTTTTATTCAAAGAAATGTGATATCCTGAAACGTTCCCAAAATTTGTGCAAAGTAATTTTCGGGCTTTCACGGCTCGTTTCCGCTTCGATTTTCCATTCTTGGCTTCCGGTGGTGGATCAATTGATATCCTTAGGAAAGAGAGAAGGAGAGAAAGATAAAGAGAGGAGGATGGGAAGGGAGGTTCGACGAACCACGGCGAAACGTGACCCAGGATCCCCGGTAAGAAAACTGCGGCTACGGGAACACGCTCGTCTCCATTCCGCAGCAGCTCGCCGAGGAAAACGACGGGACGCGAAGGTAGAGAGAAAAAGAGAAAGAAAGAAAGAGAGAAACAGGCAGAGAGAAGAGGAGAATGAGGAGGAGGGGGAGGAGGAGATCCGTGGAGCGAAACCGGATGGAACGCCCGGTATATCTAGATGATTCGCCTGCATGCTTCGCTCGGCGCCCTTACGAAACCGGATAGCAGCCCTCCGCACAGAGATAACTGATCTCTATACGCTTCGTTTCCCCCAAACCACGCACACGCCGTTGTTGTTAAATATACAACATTATTGCCTAACGTTGCTGCTACTAAAAAATTAAAGACAATTTAATCGCCCCTATGACATGCATCGTCGAGCACAATCCCTGATAAATTTAATCGGCAAATTTAATTGGATACACATATCGGCAAACGTTTACGCAAAGTAAATATTTGTCGTGAGCTTTTTCTGCAATTCGCCACGCGCATTTAACTTCTGCCCTCTCTCGCGATGAATATTTCGTGACGCACGTGCACGCTCGTACATATGCACTTGATTTTCTTGCGCGTTCATCGCTGCGCGTGTGGTTGGCGTCGAAGGAGTTGGAGAGAAGGAGAATCGAGTCAATTAATCAAAATCAATTTAGAGGAGGCAGAGATAATTCGCGACCGCTAATCCGTTAAATATAGCGCACGCGCGCGACTCTCCGGCGTATGGCGGAGTATTAAAAAGAAAAGTCTGTGCCCAACAGGTCGTTATCGCGACGTACGATCGCGATAGGAAGTGATAACGTTCCATTGTATGCAGCGACAGTGTTGCGTCCAGGTTGAGGCGCAACCTTTTGAAACCTAAGCTTGTTTTCGGCTTCGTGAAGCCGTCTATTGTTCCCAAAATAGAATTCCCGAAAAGGGAGGCCCCTGAGCCCTCTCTTTCGGCAGGTTAAGAAGAGAGATCGGAAAGTACACGCGAGCGCTGCGTTGTACATTTCACAGCGAGGCGCAATCGATAGGATTCGAGGTCGACCCGATAACCTTTGCTAATGGGCGCCGCGCGAGGAGAAGACGTCAGAATCGTGGGAGCCCACGTGTCGGGGTCAACGGCACGCATAAATGTGAGCGACGAACCCGATTCCGCGAGCCGCTGACACGCAACGATAAGTCGGAACGTAAGAAATTTGTCGCTACGCGCCGTCGCGATTCTTTTCCTTTCGACTCTCGCCTTCACTTATCTCTACCGTGTGAGCGGCTATCGGCTATTTTAAGCGAGCGCGGTGATTGACTGGGAAAATGGGATGCGCAGAATCGGGGAGGCTGCTGAAACTAGATAGCTGTTATTTTGTAATGAGTGGACCGAGCGAATTAACCCCACCGGCTCCGCGCAGGAAACCCGTCATCATTTTCACGGAATGCAAAGAGAATATGCGTTCACCAGCGCGTACAAACAAACGTAAAAATGCCGGAGAGATGCACACATCTCTCTCTCTCTCTCTCTCTCTTTTAAGTTATTTATCAGTTCAACGCGACAATTCTAAAATAAATGGGTAATTAAGGAGGTTCACTTTGTACATTTCTATTAATTTAATGAAAAGTAGACTGAGAAGTATTTAAGCGACTTGCGTTGTAGCAGAGAGCTTCCTTAATTAACTTAACTTGGGAGAGCTCCTAAAAATGAATGCAGGAACGAGCCTCGGAATCTCGTTTTGCTGAAATGCAGCTTATTAAATTTCTCCCACTATATTATTAAAAGCTTCCGCAATAAAGTTCACTAACAGCCCGGCCCCCATTATTTACGGCAAATCGAATTATTAATGAGTCGATTTAGACATCTCTCTCTCTCTCTCTCGCCAGGACGAAACGAAGCGGCTTCCTCGCGCCTAAAAATGTAAAAATTCAAAATATCGTCGCGCATCGATATATGCGCGCTTCCAGCCTATCTTATGACGAATCTCGAATGATCGGCTAGTTAGTTTTACGGTGCTCAATTTTGGGAACCCCGTGGGTCGATTTCATCAGCGTCGAACTCGGAAATTAGTTCGCAAAACAATTGGCCAGCCTTCGGGACAAGCCGGATCGACCAAACAGATCGGATCGGTTGATTGGGGTCGTCTTTTCCTTTGAACCCCACTGTAGGATCGTGAATTTCCGACTTGGTAGTAGCGATAGTTCTCGGAGTAACTTCGAATGCTCGAGGAGATTGGCACGGATAAATTATTCTGAAAGACCGTTCTGCGTTCATGTTGGAATTATTAATACGGCAATTATCTGCAATGTAAATTTGAAAAATCAGTGTATATTAATTTGCCGAATATATTTCAACGTGTCAAAGTGACGCTAATTAACCGATTAAACCGACATCTGCTTCGTTCCATTCGAATTAATTAAATAGGGTGAAGCCAATTTACAAGTTTGTAAATGATTCTGTTTGAGGGAAACCTTCTGGCCTTCTGACTTCTGATTTCCGCGAGTCTTTGATCACTATTTTAATACACGTTGATCCTCTCTCTTCGTCGCGAGCTCGCACCGAGGCGAAATATCAATCTCTTCGGAGGGGGGTGGAGGGGTGCGAGAGAAAAACCCGTGATCCCATAACCGACATCGAGAGACGGTGACGTCGGATTTTCCTGGCGATTTGCATCGTTTTTCTTCTATGACGAGCGACGTCACGCGAAACCTCGATATCGCCTGAACATGCGGCGCAGTTGCATGTGCATGCACGAACGCAATGCACACGTGTCGACCGACAACGACGACGGGTAGGACAAAGATACTCGCCATCTGCGCTACGACAGCTGCAATGTTGCTGCGACGGATGTACGTGGGAGAGGGAGGGAGGGAGGCATGAGAGAGAGAGAGAGAGAGAGACGGGTGTGTGCGTGCGTCTGCCTGCCTGTAAACGCGCCTATGTGTTTACGAGAAAGGGGTGCTGCCGCTGCCGCTCCCGCTCCCCCGTGCGTCGTTAATCCACTTTCATTATATTTTCGCAATTGGCGAACTTCGCTGTACCTCTTTATTTAACTTTCAACTATGCGTCGCACGCCAGCCGTTGCAATTTTACCTTGCTTTTTTGCCTTTTCTCCTCGGAACTTTTGTCCCGATTAGTATCGCACGGCCATCTGTGCAACTGCTCCCTCCCCGGCTGACAATTCAACATCCCAGCTTAACGGAATTCGTTTTCACGGATGACGATTTATTCCTAGATAATGTCGACCTTTCGAAATGGACGTTAACAGGTTTAATCGTGAAATTGGAAAACTTGTGGCGATTAAAAAAACATTTGTTCTCTGAAATCTCTCGATACACATTGTTCTTACGAGCGAAATGTACGACACAAAAATTTCTTCAATTAGAGCCTACACAGGGACACTTTGTCGCGCGTCCCGTGAAAAACTGGGCTTACAAATTCCCGTTGATCTCCAGAGAATTCTACAGTGTAGAAACTAAAATATCTACTGTAACACTTGCCGATCGCGCGCGCGCGCGCGCGCGCGGTCGAGGAACGCGCCGCGAGACAAAGACCTAAGCTGCGCTCGGAACCGAACAGAACGGACCTGTTTCACGACCGGGAGACCTTCGTGCACTCTCTTTCTCTCTCTCTTTCGCGCGCGCGCGTCCGTCCAGACCGATGCCAGATCTGGTACCCGGGACGAGTATCGCCGCTGCGCCGCGGCTGGTCCAGGTCGCCTCGGGAGGAGGCCGCCGCGAGTCGCTCGAGGCGAAACGCGATGAAGGAGAAACCGGCAACGCGCGCGGGATTATTTAACACCCGAGCTAAACCCGCGACGGACTCCGGCGAGCTGTTCGACGAGCACCTGCGCGAGTGACCCGCCGCCGCCGCCTCTTTCTCGCATCTCGATACGCCTGCCAAACGTTCTCATTGAGAAGATAATAATAGTTCGACTTCTGTCCATATGTTTTATCGAGATCCAAGGATCAGCAACTGAATGACGTTCGCAATCTTGACAGGTTAAATAATAGGAAATATTCGCAGTTTCGTCCTTTCTGTTAAAAAGGGGGCATTTCTTGCACGGCTGTCCCTAATTTTGGATTACAAAATTCCATGACTTTTCCGGTATTTTTCAGGTATGAAACAGCAACTTTCCAGAGATTCTTTTGTAACTTACGAAATATAGACAGTATAAAATTTAGTGTCAAATCAATAATTCATGGTTTCACATAGAAGCAAAAATATAAAATCTTCTTGGAAGAATTTATAATTTCCAACTGACATAATTTGCTTACGTAAAGAGAAAAATGTTCTCCATGTAAGCAAATTATGTCTGCTTAAGAATATAAATTTTTCCAAGAAGGTTTTACATTGTTGCTTGTACATGAAATAAAGATTGTTGATTCGGTACAAAATTTTTTTCTGTTTAGAAAACTGAAGCCGAGGAATCCATTAAATGGTGATAACTCAATTTTATTAATTCGCAAGATATTTCACTTTTAAATACACGCAATTTATCACGTGTCAGATAACATAAATTTACATAAACAAATGTCATGTTACTCTTGCGCGTACTCCTACTCTTGAGCCCGAATCTCTAAACTAGCTTTATTTTATATAACGGCAAAAGTTAATATTATGACATTGCTTTTGTGTACAGAGAAGAATTAAAACCAGAATTAAAATATATTTTTTAGACAACGACAAAATTCGTTTATAAACTTTGTATTGTTCCATGACTTTTCAAGATATAACTAAATTCCAAGACTTCGGGTTTTCCAAATTTCTAGATTCCGTGGCGACCCTGTTCTTGATGACAATAGAAATTTTGTCGAACGCTTTCTCGATCGATTTCGTCGCGTTTAAAATCTCTTTAATCGCGACTTTTATAATGCGATATTACATTAGTCGGGAAATTACGTCGATTAATAGGTGATGCGTTTCATGTGGCTCACGATTCGGTCGATTTGATAGAACAATCCTATTACAAAGCTGCTGCGACACAGGACCGCAGCGATGCAACCATAAATCATCGTCGATTTATCCGGGACCATCTATCGGGTTGCATGACGGTAAATGTTGCATAAAATGATATTTCGCGGTTTTTTGGTGAAATTTATCAAGGGAATAGGCGCGTGAACGTCGCTACGCGGAGGCAACGCGTATTCATGAATCTCGTATTACATTTCGCAAATGATTATTTTTAACAGGATGTATACATCTAATTTTCGGAAAATCGGAAATTAAATGTCATATTTATGCGTGTGCGTATAAAGGTGCCAAATACGCATATGGAAAATAAAGTATAAAACTTGATACCGTTCGATTTCGATCATTTCAAAATATACTCTCCATTGTTCTACGTTACATTTATGATTTTTGAAAAATAAACCGGTTTATTCATCACTCGAAAAGTATACTCGGCCCAGCAATATACGGAGATACATTATTTTCGCGTGTAAATGCACGATGCCGTAAATTAGAGAGCGCTGAATATCCCATTTCTTCAGATTATCCGGGCCCGTGTTCCGAAACTCAGCCGCCGGTTTTTCTTTCTCCCTTTTTCCTTTGCACCCGCGTCTTTTTCTCCGCCCTCGTCCGTGCACGATCATAAATATTCATCCTGGCAATCCTGAACAAACTTTTGTCTCTCCTCCCGCGGTCGGGCGCCTCTCCACACGCATATAAATCGATATTGGCCATCTATCGTTGCCCGACCCTGCCCTCTCGCGTACCCGTTCACTTTTCAACAGCCGGAAATGGGTTATCAATTTGGCTCGCGGCCGCTCGTTCTTTTTCCCCCCATTTTCGGCACCGGTCCCGTTTTCTCTCTCTTTTTTTTATTTCCATCACCCTAGTACGTTCCACGCAAATCGACCTCGAGAACGTCACTTTATCTCGACTCGCGATCGTTTCCTCGACGGCGCGAGAACAATTAGCGTATATCATAACATTATCAGCGTGCGTAAAGGAACTAATTAATTCTAGGCAGATTTCTCTGACAGAATTTTAATTGGGTGGAGCTCCCGCGCCTTACTCCGGTCATCCGACGCACAGCGCAGTCAATAACCATTAATAACAATCTGGCCTGTATCCAAATTTGATAACAATCCGGTATCCGAGGGGATTGCAATTGCGACGTAAACTAGTTTACCGCGTTATAACGGAGCGTCGCGCGGGTGCTCCGCGTTGTTGTCCATGAAAAAAATGTTAATTAATGTTCGAGTGCGCGCGGACATTTGAAATTCGCGCAGGTATTTCAAATCGTCCTTATCGGGTTTCGCGCTCCAATTACCTCGAACAAAGTTCGAAATTCAAATGGGATCGGCGGCAAAAAGAAAGAAAAAAAAAAAAAGAAAAGCAAAAGAAAAGAAAAAGGAAAAAAGTCTCCACGAGTCAACTCGACTTCCTCAAAAGGACCGTTCTAGCAGGCGCGCGACACGTGTGCGGTGCATCTACGTGCGTTTGTGACGACGCGGCTGCGGTACAACAATATAGCCCAGCCTTTTAATATGACGCGAGGATTTTTTTTCCCTCTTTTAACAAGTCCCCGGCGTTTTTTCATACAGATTATTGCTCCTTTACACGCTTGTAAGTATTTGTCCGCGTAATATCCATAAATAACGTACAAAAAAAAATTTCTAATTTGTATGGATAATATTCTCTCTTCTCTGACCGCTTTATAAATTTATAACGCTGTGTACGTACATCTTTTTTTTTTTTTCCAAGAAAACTCCACGAATTACAATGCACAATTTCGCAACGCCGTTATAGAAACTCACAACAGCCGTTCTTCGGTCCCGCGAGCCGCCGACTTATTCGAGCCTCGACCGGTCCAGCGGCCGCTCTCGTATCTCGGCTTCTCTCCCTTTGAGAATGTAACGAGGCGTCCGTCGCTTAGGTTTGTTTTTAGCATTATCGAGCGCGCGAGTAGCTCGAGTCGTCGCTCGAAGAAATTTCATTCCGTACGTAATCTCGGTCACGAACGACCTACATCCGCGCGCGTCAAAGTTGCGGCAACATCCAGATAAGGAAACGGCGCGGCGGTGAAGTTCGCGCGCCGCCGCGCGAAACAAGGGGGACTCTCCCCGAACGACCGAGTGCGTTTCCGTCCCCCTCGCCCCCAGCTGGAGGCCGAATTCTTGAAAATCAAGTCCACCCGACGCGCCACGACGAAACGCAAGCGGAAACGTCGTCGTCGCCGTCGTTATCGTCGTCATCGCTCGTCGAATTATTCTCGAATCGCCGCGGAGACGCGACACGCCCTCGAAGAGAATTCCTTATTGAAGTTTAAGATGTTTGCCCCGATTTCGAGGAAATTTAGATTTGGATTTAGGGCAAGTGCCCTCGTACGACGACGACGAGGACGGGAGGGGTTGTATCTGTCCGCCGATGACGATGGCGATCGGAATTGCGGAATTCTTCAATAATTCTTGGTCGCGTTTCTTCGCGTAGAAAAACGTATTTCAATTTCCTGCGCGTTATAACCTGTGTTCTAATCTCATACATATTTTTCCTTGCAGCGTCGTATACTTTTAAAACTAGCAAATCTCGGTTTAATACATTTATTTAATAAAATAGAGCTTTGCCTACTTACATTTTTATTTTAACATGAGATTCAGGTTTAGCGTCTAATTTATTGGCATTTCTTCTATCTATTGTAATTCAATAATTACAATTATTAATTATTAAATAATTGGAAAGACGAGAGTCTTGCAATTTTGTGCAGTTTACTCGTCGATCGAAAATTCCAACTCGAAGCGTTGAAGCGCGGTGGCGGTAATAAAAAATATAATTATAGCATTGCCCGAACGTATCTGCGCTTGCACTGGCCTTGATTCGATTTGTTACGTCTCGCGGCTAAAGATATCGGAATACGATGGCACGATACGAACGAAAAATAACAATTCAGTTTTGCAAATCGATAATTTCATGGCGTCGCAATAATCCGATTTCCTCGGCGAAGAAGAAAAAAAATTCCTTCGAAGCACGAGCGAAGAAAAGAAAGCTCGGCATTTCTCCCAAGCAAAATTTCAGCCTATGTTTCATTCATCATATTGTAGCGATTCACATATCGACCCACGCAAGCGTGAAGATTTCACGTGTTTCGGCAAACAGAAGGAGAAAAAGAAAAGAGAGAAATTCACGTTATCGCGTTAAAGTCGATAATAAAATTCTAGGTACTGAAAATAAAGCGGAATCGGAACGGACTTTGACGGGATTCGCGCCGGGGATTTAGTGTCCCAGTTTTCTAGGATTCGCGTAAATTTCACTCTTGACGAAGAGAGCTTGTGCCACTAAAAATCTCCAGCGACCGCCGTGACGTCATAAAGGAGCTTCCAAAAGTGCACAAACTTAATAATAACGCTTGATATTGTTATTGTAAACATTTCTATTAATTTGGCAATATTATATTATGCAAACATTAAAATACAAATATCCAATGAATATTTAAGTATTTGTTGTTATGAATAATAAAATTTTATATTATCATTTTACGTGCTATTACTTTCAAATCCAGTTATAATTAGTTCACCAATGTATTGATAAAAAGTAACGCAACACGCAGTGTATAAAAATATAAGCTGATGCACGGCGATATTATTTTTCTTTTAATTTACCGATTTTCAAGTCGATAGTCAAAAAGTGCGCACTTTCTAAACCCCTCAACAGTAATAATCCCTCAACAATGAACTAATTGAATGTTAGTTGCACGCTGAACACGCAGAAATGCTCTCACCAATTCCCAATATGTAAAACACAGCCGATGTCTAACTGTTATTGACGTCAATCAGGAGTCGATAATATTGCCGTACAGCACCGTCGTGTCGGCATAGTATATATTTAGTTATTAAACGCATATACGCGTACAACGTATGCACATGCGGACGCATATGCATATCTACATGAAGCAATGCAATTACCGGCGCGTTTTGCTAATTACATTAGCGTTGCGCTCACGTAAGCTGCTTGGCGAAACGTTTAACGATCTCTCTCTCTCTCTCTCTCTCTCTCTTTATTTGTTTCAGATAAGTAGCATGTTGCTGTCGCTACCCCATTCACATGGACGACCCGTTTGTCCGAAAGCTTAAGCAACATTCAGCGGCATGCACGCCATATTTTTCGTGGTATATTTATCGTGGTAGGTTTATGCAAATTGTAATGCGATAAGGAAGCATCTCTCGCGACAGATTAATTGAGCGAAGAGCTTGGTTACTATTACAGAATTTAATACTCGGTCTACTCAGTTTACCTTCAATTTACAATGCAATGGCAAACATACCGAATTGTAAATGCGATCTTCAATGCATCTCTGGTTTTAGCACAAAATTTATAATTATTAGGCTGCGTGGTTTGCGACTGAAAAATTTAATAACGTTTCCGTATTTCTTGTATTGCCATTCTTTTACGAAAAAAAAAAAAAAAATTATTTAATCTAACCGTTGCTGAAACACCATCTACCTTTATCTGTAATTTTACGTCGATGCGATATTGATGACATTAAGAAGTCATTAGTCACATCAATCATCATCAGTCATTCGTCATTCGTATAAATTTTAACAGTTCTACCTCGTCCGATGCGAAATCTATGAATAATGAACGATACGCTCGTAATGCAAACGAAATTTAGCATTTCGCTAGTGAGATTTAATTTCTTTTTTTTTTTTATAATTTTATGCAGATGTATCAGTGATATTTGTAATTGGCGACATCGATATTTCCCGCGGCGCACACAAATTCCTAATCGCGAAATATTTTATAATTTCGTCGTCGTAATACGTATGGCCGACGACGATACCCGATATTTTTCCAATAAATATTCGAATCCATCGTATCGCTCTCTGGAGTGGACGATAAATCGGAACCGGCCGTGATATACTGATTACTTTTCTATTGTTTGCTGAATCAATAGAAATGCGATCGATACCGATTGCGGGGTTCTTAGGTATTTCAAGTGTTAGGATACCACTGATTGATGCTTCGCAAAACTTGCTCGCATATACTTCATGGTGAATTTTATTATCACCCAATATCAATAACGTATATTTTAATCGCCAAATAATTTATGCATAACAACGATAAGCATAGCTTATAAATGCATTAGCATTATAGCACGAGTTATTATAGCAAATATATTAGAGTGATAAGATGACGTGAAGTTCTCTAGAACGGTTAATATACGTAAATCAATAAATAAAGTAATCTCTTATTAATTAATAATAAATCGAATTTGATTATTTCAAATTTCAATAAAAGTGTGACTGTCGAGGAATTATTTAAGAAATAAAAAAAAACTGAAAGTTCTCGCCTGCTCTTTTTTTTTAAATAAAAGTCGACATTCTTATCTTGAAATACAGCTTAGAAAATGGAAATAGTAGATACTCGTTCCAACTGCTATTACACAGTTTCAAAATAATAGACAAATTGATTTATGAAGCAATTTAATTCGCGTTAAAGCTGTATGACTCAGAAGTAATTCCGCCTCGCCGTCCGCGAATTCTTCTTTTCGCAATTCATAAATCCGCACACTTCCGTCATCACGTCACAAAGTCATCGCGTAGGTATGCGCGAGTGCGCGCGTATCGCTTTACAGTAGATTACGGAGTTAATTATCAGCGCCGGGTTGGAACTCCTCCGGGATAACGGGGCGATCTTCCTACTTCGGGCGATAAATTCTTAATTGTAAATCGCAAACGCATCTCGCTCACGACAGTGTATCGAGCTCGGCGCATCGACTTTCTCCTCTCTTTGGTGCGGTGATGATTCATCTAGTCCGAGACCCTTATCGCGGCGATCGTGATACTAGATTGCATAGGGCGTCCCGAGAAGATGTAACCGCGGGAAGTCCCAACGACGATAAGATAAGGCCGAGGTTAAGGGAATACGGCAAGCGCTTCGATACAATTCTCGAATTATAAGTAACCTTCCGTCAAGGTTATCTCAATGGAATGTCTCTTATTAAAAGAAAACTGACTCTTACAAATTATTGTGTACTTTACAGTAGATTAGGAGAAAAGCAGTCGGAGATAAGAGCGCTGGTTAAACGTAGTTAGCTTTACCTCTGTCTCCGTTTCCGCTTTCTTTTCCCCCGTGTGGTAAAAGATACGCAAGATTAGTTTAGTGGCGGGAAAAAAAAGTTCGAGATATCGAGGGCGAGGGCGCGATCGAACCGACCACGGGTTCTTTCAGGCGCGCATGTCGTCTCTAAACTATACGGGATGTCCTTGTTGCCATGGCAACCCTAGCGCAAGGCGGGACACGTAGGATCCGCCAGTGAGGCGGAGACAGAGGGATACGGTGGAGAGAGGGTGCGTGAGCGTGTCTGGACCACCCTAATCCTCATCATCGTCATTTGTTATAGCCCGGGGAGGCCGGGGATTCGCCAAATGCTCCAATTCTTCTCACCCTCTTTATCGCGTCTTATCGTATTTGATATCTGTGTACATATATCTAGAGAGATACGGTAACGATAATATATATATATATTAATCCAATAATACAACAGTGATCCAATAGAAATATATTTGTATTATGTATACGCAAAATCTTTTCAAAATAAAAGTGGAATTCTTATCTCGGTATTTTTCGAGGCATTTTTATTTGACTAAAATTTTCCGGCCTGATGAATAATAGGTTCGGGTTGAAAGATTCCTTCTCTCTTTTTTTTTTTTTGTTCTTTTCGAAGGTCAAGGTGTTGCGAAAGACGCGTCACACACTTTGCGTCACCGGCTGTAAGAATAATAGGGGAAATCGCGCAAGACGGAGAGAGCGGCTCGCATTATGGGATCCTCCCGCTTTCCCACCCCCGTCGGTGTCCTCCTCCTCCTCCTCCTTCTCTTCCCTCGTCCTTTCGCCGTCCTGTCGGGCTCTGCCCTTGGCGGTCTCGAGACAGAGACTCGTCTCGTCGATCTTCACCTCGTAATTAGTTGACCCACTTAGCGACGCGCGGAATTTCGTTGTCGTCGACGTTGTCGCCGGTCGACGACGCCTTCCCTTTCGCCCCCTCCCCCCCTTTCGTCATTTCCTCCTCTTTTCGATTCATCGAGTGGAACGTTCGCTCACTCGTCCCAGCCTGCCTGCCTGCCTGCCACTCGACACGCTCGATAGCCGGGTTAATGGAATCATACTCGAGCTTCGCTCTTTTTTCCTCTCTGTCTGTCTTTCTCCGTCTCTCGTTCTCTGGCTCTCTCTCTGTCTCTCTCTTTTTCACACTCTTTTTCTCTTTCTCTCGCTCTTGCCCGCCACCCGGAAGAGGCGGAGACAAAGAGAGGCGCACCAGATTGCATAGGATGCAGTTCTTTAAACTACGGAATCTCCGAATCTTATCATTTATTTATCTTACAGTTTGCTTCCAACGGGAGAACGGAATTCAACATTTTTTAAAAAAATATTTGAACCTAATTAAGCATACATAATATAACAGATCTTTCATTAGGAAATACAATTAGGTAACGGTGGATGGTAACTTTAAAAAAATAATAGACGCGCGCAAAAAGATTAATTTCACCATGATTTTGTTGTAATCAAATAAAATTCTATTCGTAAATACACAATATTTATGCTATGAAAACAAATTAAATCCCGTTCCTCTTCCTCCCCTTTTTCTCTCTTTACTTTTTATCGATTAATTGCTCCATTAATCTCCAAACAAAATTTACAGCTTCCTAAACTAATGTATTAATTACATTTATTATACGCATGATTTGCCGGATTCTCTCTCTTTCTTTCTCTATTATATTATTACTTTGATTGATTTTCTTACTGATACGAATTTTAATTTTCGACTTTTCTGCTCTCCTTCTCGCTGTGCAACTCCGGTGCAACGTCACCCCAGTGGGACGCTCCCTTTCTCCATCATCTTCTCCCTTTTGAGCGTCCCCCTGCGATACATTATGTAGCGCACGCACCGCGCGCATCTGTGCACGTGCGCTACGACTCAGCGCGGGATATGCTAATTGCGCGCTGCACAGCTCGGATAATGCAATGACCGTGGACAGACGAGCTCGCGCGCGCGCGTGTATGCGTGTGCACACCCGTTATATCACGTACTTGCTTTGGTCGCGATGGCGATGGGTTCCGAGCGGACGTAATTCGCTACGCATACAGTTTCGTTTGGACAAATGAGGTGAAAGTCTTACTAACGACTTCTGTGACAATCTAACGATAAAGCGACACGTCACGTAACTTAGAAACATCGATTGGGCGAGTGTACCCGTTCGAGAAATCAAATTTTATCAATATTAGAAATCAATTCACGTGTCTTCGATTTTTCACAATTTTTTTTTTACATCATTATTGTCGAGGAGTTTAGAAAAGCAGGAAAAAGTAATATTGATTCGCTCGTTCTCTCCCTCTCTCTTATTTTTATATTTTACTTTTTCTGTTTCCCTTCAAAGCGCAAACGAGCGCTCGTTTCATTTTGAGAGCCGAAAGTGCGGAAAACCGCGGCCGAGAGCGATGAGCGGGCCACGGCGGCGTCGCATCGCGTCGCGTCGCGTCGCGACGTCGACGTCGAGGCGAGGAAAAATGGTAGTCAGCCGCGTAGCGAGTCGCATAACTGCATTAATCTCCTCGGCGGCTCCTCGGGGCTTCTCGGATTTGCGTTTGCGTCATCGTCGACGCTCCGGTTACGTCGGCAACGTGACAGTCTGACCTTAAAGGCGATCTCGCATCCCCGAAGAGCCTGCGCGCTTTATCACGCGGCTGCATATTGATACGCAAACGAAATGATGCGGTGGTCATCTTGTAACTGCATGATACCGCGCGACTTTTCAAACAAATTTATGTACATATGTGAAAAGAAACGGAAAACCAATTTTGTCTTATCTTATCTTATTATTAAGTGGAATAACGCACGTGAGCATCGTTTCCAATATCTACGCTGAAAAAAAAACAAAATTCCAATTTAAATTAAAACGTAGTTCGATTCGATTAAACGTCGAATCACGGCCTGTCACTAATATATGCAGTTGATTCAATTAATTTATTCGTTCAACTGTATTTGTTATTTTTTGCTTTCAACCTTTTCGTTTCACTAATACGAGAGAAAAAAAATTACTAAATATTAATAAACATTCATTGGAATACTTGCGATGAATGCATTTACTAAAATGTAAATGAATATTCGTTTAAAGTACAAGAACCACTAATATGTGATTTCAACTATCATTTTTTTTTTTGTAATTGAATAAATATTTATGCACCGTAACCTAGTAAATATTTCACGTGCGAGTATACAAATAAATTTTGTTCTCAGTGTAATAATATTATTGATTTAACACAATATTTGCAATTAGACCGATGCTTTTGATTCAACGGCAATTTTTTTTTTTGTCTCCGCGAGGAGCACAGATTTTTTTCTGGCCCTCAATTTTTTCGAAACTAGAAAAGTTAAATTCGAGATATAGAACCGTTCTAATAGACGGTAAAAGCGGCGAAAGCAGTAATCACCGTTGAAAACGTTGCGTTGTCATTATTAAACAAACGCGATGACGATGAATACGTTCGACTGCGCGGCTACAAACGCGATATAAATCACCAAATAGCGCCTAAATCCCCCGTCTCGAATCCCCGTGTAAATCCGCGCGTGTTACACGCCACGATAATAACTCGGGGGATTACATTTCCGGTTCTCCACGCAACGACGCGTACGCACGCAGAAATGGTCGACTCGCGGAATCGGTTCGCTCGCGCGCTCGTTCGGTCGGCCGATCACGAGCGCAAAATCACCGAGGTCACGAAAAGGGCCCCGGAGGGGGTGGCCTCGCCCACCCGTCGAGGACCTCGGTGTCGGAATACCGCTACGATATCGCGGCCACCAAACGCCGATCCTATCGGCGCGCGGTGATTTATTAATTCTCCAGAAGTGCACCCGCCCCTCCCGCCGCGCCCCGGGATCCCGACTCGGGTTCTCCATCGTGTTCTAGCGGAACCCAGAATTTTCACGCGCCGTTACTTCCGCCTCGATATCTACGGCGTGACCGAAACGGGACGCGGCTCGGCTCGGTTCGACTTGGCTCTTGAAAAATTTTGCCGAGGGAACGAGCGCAAAAATTTTAAGGGCCGCGTAACGACTGACGGAATAAGATATTGCGCGCGATTGGTACGTCAGATGTATCTCTTGCTCTCGCGATAATCCTTTTTCTTTTCGCATATTCTCTCCCGTTGTGCAATCGCGATACGATGATACGGTTGTAAATCTTATTAATCTCCGTAACGGTATAATACGGTATAACACAGGTTGAGCTTATCCATTCGTTCCCGCGCAGATCGATGGCCATCTCGTAATAATGAAGGAATTAAAATCAGAGGCCCCGTGGGAGATCGCGGGTACCAGAGATAGGGCGGATTCGGTGCCGGTGTCGGACAATGTGATCGGGCCTGTGCGATACACCTGCAAATCAGGCGGAACCAATCAAGGCTTCGGCGGCGCGCGTCTGACCGACCGCATTGTCCAACTTTCGAGCTGCTTTGTACGCGAACGCGTACAAAGGATACACGCAAATAAGAGCCGCGTTATTAAACGTTAAATTTTGTATTTCGCAGCAGGTAGACTGTATTCGTGACGTAAAATGTTGTAATTATTAAATAGATATAGCGTGCGTCCGCAGCATGACGTTTAATTACGATGCGCTTTATTGTTCGTTAACTTTATTTTACATATATATTTTTGTGCATGTGTATGTGTGTATTACAATAAATATTATGTTTAATGGATAAATATAATGTGCAGTTTCATTAAAATTGTTGCGCGCCAGATTCAAGTGTATGTATCAATTATACATTTGTACGCCGCGTAATGCATATGTACGCGTATGCAAAATATATATTTATAAAATAAATGTAATCTGTCGATTGCTCAAATTTCCTCGTTAATGCGTAACCGACATGCAGCAATGTGAATAACAGTAACTATCGCTAAAATGGATGTTTATGGACGATTGAGTTATTGTATCATAATTACCCTGCTTATGATAATCATATTAACGTTTCGCGTTTCCATACGAATGGTTCGATACATGTGTGTTGAATCATCGAGGCATCAAATTTCAGTTTTTATGCTCCGAGATCCTATTTTTTTTTTGTTTCATAACATACGTAATACGCACGAAATCGAATCAATTCTTGATATTCAAAGTTTTCTCTTTCTCTTTAAAACAACGCTTTCTTCATTTTCTGTATTTCTTAAGCAGCCAGCCGATTTATAAATTACGTACACGAATAATGTGTAAAGTAATTTTACGTAAAAAAATTACGTAAAAAAAATATATATCTATATAAGTATAAAAAAATGTAAATATATTTCAATAAAACCGTGGCGATTAAAATTATAATTATGCGCACGCAATACGAATCTATTAGTTTAGATGCTAGCGTATGCCCGGCTGAAACAATTTTGCAAACATGCTATTTTAATCATCGCGTTAATCCCTCACGGATTAATTAAACATGCGAACGATGGTACTCGCGCCCGTGATGAGGGCCCGTGGCACGCGCGCACGTGCGCGCATGTATGTGTACGGTATGTTAATCTAATCGATGTTAAGCCGAGGATATAACGTTATGTGCGCGCCAGACGTATATAAGCCACGGCCGTTGATCGGCCGTTTGATGACGTGCGAGTACAACCGATGTCCAAACTGTTTCGCGACGCGCATTCTATCGATCGCGGAGACCGATGGGCGTACGTGTGTACGTAAGCGTGTGTACACGTAACGCACGCACACGCACCACGGGCGCGCATGTGTGTGTGTGTGTGTGTGTGTGTGTGTGTGTGTGTGTGTGTGTGTGTGTGCGTGCGTGCGCGCGCGCGTGTGTGTGTGTGTGTGACGCGCGCGCTCGGATATATTTTATTTTCGCGCACGTGCACCGAATCGGGAACAAATTCTCCCAGCTGTGACCGAAAATTTTAGAAATTTTAGAAATCTTTAGAAATTCGATTTCAATCTGGAGAATAGTGAAATTGCAATTTTTGCGTCCATTCTTTTCCTCTGAAACTAGAATATCGAGATATCTTTATTCAGAACTCTTTGAAGTTGGCGCAAAAATGCTGCTTTTTTTTTACTTTACTAAAAATTTCGGAAAATCTCTTCTTGCAGATCTCTGTAAATCGAAAAATTTTGAATCTGCGATAATTTTCAAATCTTTTCCTTCACAATCATTTTACTTTGAGTTGTTCGTAGCAGTCGTTATCAATGATTTCTTCCGCATAATTTCCCGACTAATTTGCGAGATACTGCGTCGGTTAAAAAATATTTACCGCAATCGAGATTAATGGGCCAAGATTAATAGAGATTGCATTTTCAAATTTTTTTTATTTCCCATTGCAAGATTTCAATTTTTCCTTTGCCCTTTGTATCGGAACCGAGGAAGATTAATCGCCGCGGAAGATTTTCAGGTAACGCTCCAGCCGCCGATTCGCGGCAAACGTAAAACGTAACGCGACATTCTAACGCGAGCGAAGACTTGACAAATAAAAAGAAAAAAAAAAGAATTCTTTCTGACGATCGCGAGAACGTCGACATAACGCGCGCGAGTTCCTTTCACGAAACTTCACTCATAAATCATCCGTTCCGGCTTGTCGAGTTACCTGACACGTTTGTACAACCTTGTTTATCGTCTGCGTATACCGAAACGTGCAAACTCACCCCTCCCTCCCGCTCACATCGGCTCGCTAACCTCCGGCCGCCCCTCTGCGCGAGCCCCCTCGTTGCATTGTCTGAACGGGGTGGTATTGTCTAAATGGCAGTCTCTCTTGTTGCCACAACCAGCTAGTCGCGGCGAAAACATTAATTGGTTTAAGCTTTGCTGCAGTCAGCCGCTTCCGATTAGTATCGAATAATTAATACGATATACGTTAATTAATATAATTGAAAATCATCGCAGCGCTAATCATTATCATTGGTAGCGTTCATGTCTGGTACCACGCGCGTCTAACTCCAGCCCCATTTTTTTCGGGACTACCAGCGTGTAATTGGATTCACATCCGCATTTGTGCGCCGATTATTAAATTATGATATAAAAATATTAACAATGTAATTTGGAAGAGTTCGTGGCGCTGTTTGTTTAAGTGAAAAAAAATTATTTTACACATATAGATTTAATCGTATGTGCCGTCACGAACTTTTATATTCCAGTCCAATATTACGGACAATATATTTACTCGAGATATCAAAATTTTATAACGTTCCACAGAGCTGCATGACATTATAGTAAAACAAAGAGGTCACATAATAATAAACAGCGAGTTGGAAAACGATTCTCGTTTGCGCGGATAAATTCTAAATTACGCAAACTTGCGTAAAGAAAAGACACGTACGCCGCACGGCGCGTATGACGTCTACCTTCGCTCTATTTTTTCCAGATCGATCGTACTATAACGCAAAAGTCGTAGCCGCGCGGGTAGAGAGGGTTCGTAGACTGCGCGCTAATTACTTCTGCCGATACACAACGTAGCGAGGCCTTATGTAAGTAACCGGTGTGGTCACTTCTGCGACACCTTCCGAAGCATCTCTCTCTCGTGGCGTGTGCGGCGAGAAACGTCCGCTCGTTTCAAGCGTTCCATCGAGCCTTCGTTAATCATAAGCCCCCGACAATGTGGCCTCGCGCGAGAACACACATCCATCTTTCGCTGTCCAGATTTGCAATCTTTTAATTCGACGTCGAAATCCATTTAACGTACGGAAAGTTGGCACAAATTCTTCCCTTTCTATTGCAAGTCCCGGAGAAAGATTCGACCCGATTAATACGAACGTTTAGACGAATTTCAACGATATGTTAAACTCCTTCGGCTCGCCGCAAATCGAGATTGAAAGCCGATCAATTAAATAAAAAATTATACGACCGAGTCTATCGTCTCCATTTATCTCGAGAGCTAAATTAGTTTATCCTTCTCGCCATTTTTGCAACTCTCGCATGCGTTCCTGGGCACTTCTGCTCCCGTGCGGAAGGCGGTTGTTCCGAGAACGCCGTCATTTCTTCCGTTCCTGTCTGCGACAATGGCGAGCGTACTGAATGCGCATCGCGTTAAAAAGGGAAATCTTTTCTCATATTGTAACTTGTCACTGACGCCACTCTGGAACTGCCTGTAGAGCGTCGTGCCGTGTCGCACACGACGATGCCGGGAGGGTCGTTTCGAAATAGCGGCCAATCGGCGCGCGTCGCTCCGGCTCATTCAGCCCATGGTCCAGGTCATCGTTTGCCCGGAGCTTTTATGGTCGCCCCCTCGCACGACACGACGAACCGAGGGGGAACCTCTATAGCAACACTTATCTCGCGGGATTAAATAAGCGGATATCGTGAAACGACGACGGCATATCGATGGCATCGCGACTCGAGCGCGGATAGACGGGGCAGGTTCGATCGGGGGCAGGAGGGGAAGACCCAAAAAAAAAAGACCGTCTCGATTTATCCGTCATGAAAAATTAATTAGCGGGTCACGATCAAACGGTAGATTTCGTAATCCTCGCGCGAGATAGACACGCGATTGAACTTGACTCGGGAAGAGAGATCGATCCAAGGTTAGCGCGGAGAAAACGTTATTCCAGGAGATAAACGTGAAACCCGCGGTGCTTTGCACGCGAGCATCTTCCGCAGACTGAAAATTTCGAAATTTGCTCAACAGCAAGCGGCTCGATCCCCTTTTCACGTAGAACCACCCGTTCTGACTTTACGAACGCGGTTATTGGAAAATTCAGTGGTTTATCGAGGAACCTTTGTCCGATTGGTACCTCTGCTGCTACCTTGGCTCTCGCGGGATCTTTGCGGTCGTAACGCAATAATAAAAACGGAAAAAGTTTTTCGCGAACAACTTTTTACACACCGTCTTTCGGAAGGGAGAGTTGCGACAAAAACGTTTTGTCGGTAATCCGTGCAGTGGTAGCGTTTCACGGACGTTCGTATCAGCGTTTACGAGGGAGATTGCGAAAGCCTTCCTTTGGCCGACCCGCTCTAACGTTCTCGCGAGTCGTTGAATATGTAAAAACGACGAGAAGCTCTCGTTCTCTCCTTCTCGCTCCTTCTCGTTCTGCCACCGCGGATAAATTTTATCTTGCCCATAAAGGGATATCGTCGACGTTATTTCTCTACGTGAACGGCTTCCGCGACGACCGATCAAGGGCAAAAAAAAAGCTAACTTACTGTACTAATTTACATTTCAACTAATTCAAAAATTAACTGTTCCGATAAGCGTACGCTGGACGTGAAAATATATAAAAAAGCGATTTTCACGGCGATCGCCGATTTTGCGTAACATTTTGCGTAACATTTTGCGTAACCTTCGTTCGTCGCGCGCGACGGGGAAATAAACGTACGATCTGACAGAGAGATAGCATAATCTCAAGGCGATTCTTTCGATCGATGTGCACGCGACTGCGAAAGGAGCTCCCGTGCGAGAGATTTATTAATGAGCGACAGACAATCGCAAAAATATTAATCGTAATCGTAGGTACATTAATTCGCAGATAGGATAAAGTTGCCGAAATTGCAACACTTTTGACACAAAAAAGCGCTTATAGCTAAGAAATTATGAGGAATATTTTTAATTTTCTTGTGTCATAATAAAGTACAACGTTTCTCCTTTCATGTTTATTTTTTTTTCAGAATTATATGTATTATCATAAATTTTTAAATTACAATTTTTAAGAAGCCTTCAACTAGTGCGATTTAGGCAACCAGTCTCCTAAATTGCACCACAGATTAATATTGCTCTTCCTGGTGCAAAGCAACACTTTCTGGTATAATAGATTCTTTCTTCTCGAGCAAAAATGCATTAGATAAGCATAACTTTTAATATTAGAGGTAAATACCGTAAACTAAATATAATTTCCGTCAATGTATGCTTTGTATGATTATTGTATTTGATTTTATATATGTATAACCACGATCGAAGCATAGTACGATTTAGGAAACTAAGACGCGATTTAGAAGACTAAAGCATTTTGTAAAACTTTATTTATTTAATTTACAAATAAGAACACAAAGTTATTTGAACTTTGTTAATTCAATTTTAATAATATTGTTATCATTACAAATTGTCAAAATTTAGATTATTTATTTTACTTTTTTTGTAATCAAGCTAGGAAATGTGTCGAAAAATAGCAGCGAAGTTACAATTTTTCTATAAATATGAATAACAAAATTTCTATTGTTCTTAACACGTCAAGTTTAATAAAGGATGATGTTACGTAGTTCTCAAATGATCCCATAAAGAATGTATAAGTATCGTGGGTGAATTTATGCGCGAGATGGTGCGATATCGGCAATCTTATCCTCTTATGTCGATAACTAATTAATATATAATATAATCTAATAATGTAAGTTGCACGCGGCTACGAGTGAATTCCACATTTGGTACGTGCAAGGTCTTGGGGTGAACGTCCTCGTTTGAGAGGCAAGGTTTTTCCGATCGCGATCGACCGGCAGGATCTCGAGATCCTCGAGCACCAGCTGGCGATCGTCAGGTTTCAGCAGATGTTCTCGCCACTAGCTGCGACCACATGCAAGGACCCACCCTCGCACCCACCTCTCTCGGGTTCCGAGAAGGGGACCGCGGGTTGCCTGCTACCTGTGTACGCTACCTGTGACCCCGTGATACTTCGCCCCCGTTTTCCTATTACCAGATTGAAAGCCGAGGAATGCGAGCGCTGAGCTCAAGAGAGGGGACCTCGATACGAAAATAGGTTTTCATTACTTGTTATTACGTCTATTATGTATTTCTTCATCTCTCGGCCTCTCGTCGCTCCTCCGGCGGACTCTTTCGCCTTCGAATCGCAATTTTTTTTCGGGCAAATATCGCCCGGCGTAATTTCGCATTGATAAATATATGATCGCGACACCGATGCTGTGGCACGATAAAACGCGAGAGCGAGCGCGTTCCTCGTAAAACGCTAACGCGAAGTTATATGGCCACGAACGTTTATCACGCTGGGATATAATCTTTCGCCGCTTCTGCGGAAGCCGCTGAAATAAATAGCGCTTCAAGTAGACCGGATATCATAACGTTCGTCACAATTGATGGATTAGTATTCCCGCTCTTCTCATCCAAGCCACTAAACCTTCGTCTGCGAAGATACATTTGAAGAACTTGATTTTTTTTTAAATTAAAAAATCGATTTCTAACGGAAAAATATACATTTGCTCAATTCCCTCGTATTATTTAAACCTAACTTGATTATTTGAATGCGTAAACGTAATTTTTTTTCTTTTTTTTTATAAACTTTTGAGCCCAAGTTTATCAATGAGTCGAATAAATAAAAGTGTTCGCTTTTTTTTTTTACGTTCTCGCCGGCCTAATAAATTTAATTATTTTGTTGCGCCGGTCTCGGAATGCATGATGCATTTGAAGGTTGAACAAACACACGTCGGGCATTTCATACCGTTAATATCCGTCCGTGTGCAACGTCCGCACTACAAATCCTCTTTGATCCCGACACCGAATCGAAATTTCGTTTCGTGGCCATCCGTATCGAACGCCAGGCGAGAATCGAAACGATCCCCCCCTTCCCCTGCCTGCGATTCCCTACCCGCGCCTTCGTCCTCGAAAGAGGGGTCGCTTTCAGAGCGGAGAATATTACCCCCGTGGAAATCACGAGGGGAAGGGGGGGGGCGGGCGAGGGTCACAAAGAGCGAGGAACTCTTTGTGCACGCGTAAGTGTATTAAGGGTGAGAACGTAATATACCGGGTGCACGCACAAAATAGCCGCGAGTGGCGATCGTGCGTGAGAGAAGCGGCTCCGGTAAGCGACCGGAGGGTGGCAGGGGGTGGGCGGGCGTTGTATTACGGCGGTGCGGGTCTCCCGCGGGGAGATGAAGAGGATGGGGCGGGGGAGGGGGGCGCGAGTTCGATCGCGGAGTTTAGGGTTGCCGGGCTTCCGCGCGCCGAGATACAATTTGCCACGGAACGAACAATAAGCCCGATTAACATTGACAATGCGAGCTAGAGACAGACAAAACAGTCGGAGTGACAAGAGCGATAAATTTCCAGAGCCTGCGGCTCGGCCCGAGCTGGATTCGGAGAGAGTTCATTTTCATTAATTATACGAGATGGCTCATCTCCGATGCGAAAATTAAATTACGAATTACGCGCGTAACTTCGGAATTAACTCTCGCGATCCTTAAGGATGTATCGTCACATCTCAAAACGTTATCTCGAAAATGTCAAAATTTCATGGAACATTCTTATTGTTAGTATTACGTTTGAGTATGTGTATGCGTGTGTTGCGAGCGCGAGTCGGTCTCATTGATTTAAAATTGGTTGTTTAATTTTTTTGTTTACTCTTGATTCTGATGTAAAATCGCGTTTTTGCAGTGCTTATTTGCAAATTTGATGGGGAAGCAGCGTTATTAATTAAATTTAAAATATTTTTACCGAGATTTTTACATATACTAATAAAACTCTGATAAATATTCGTGCAAAAATTCATTCAGATCCACTCACTCGTTTAGAAGTTATTTATTTAAATCTGCAGCAAAATATATTAATTTTCGCTGCATTATGAAAAAGAGTTTTCATTGTTTTCCTCTTCGCGACCAAAATCTTGTATTGTTGATTAGAAACAAAAAACAAATAATAATAAACTCAAAGAGATCTTCAGTTTTCAAATTTCAACAGCTTTCAGCTCGTCCTGTATAGCCGGAACATCCCTAAATTATACAAGAGATGTCGAAATTACAACGTATGCCTTTCCGATACGTTTAAAGCGGGCAGCTTGACTCGAAAATTGCCGGAGGATCGAGTAGACGAAGTTACTCGCGAATCTCGTCGAAATCGCATTTGCCTCCCGCATTTTTCTTCCGTTCCCATATACATCCGCGCCATGCTGCTCGCTGAAATTTAACTCCTTCGCAGCGCACCGGAACGCGACCATTACTCGCATTTTCGTCCTATAGGGTGTCACCGGTTGCGACAATTCCGAATGAACGGTAATTGAACGTGCGTCTTCATTAAGATCCGGTCAACGCTGGTCGAATACCATCGAGAGGAGGCCGCGGTTTCCTCTCTTCGGCAAGCATAAACAGTCGCACCCACCCATGTACCTTCCCTCACCACCCGCGCCGGTTGCAGAGCAGCGTATCCCGCCTTCCGCCGCGGGTGCAATGCATCTCGGTTGGCGCAGCACGTGAAACAAGCCGGCGTTCTGATATCGCTGTGATTTATATACGCATTACCATCCGGACCGGACTATACACCGCGTCGTTATTATGCACCGCGCCGCACACCGGGTAGTCGAAAAGTATGGGGCTAATTATCGCGAGTGGCGCCGTTTTTTCCTTTTTTTTGTTTTTTCGTCCTTTTTCGCGCTACCGCGTATGTACGCGCGCAAGTGCGGATGGCTCGACTAAGAGGCTGATTTATCTAGATGCAACGATCGTACGATAGGATCGAGTCCAGATTGTTAATCAAGTCGATCGATTGTAAGCCGGCGTTAGGTGATGAGTCATCGTTGCGCGCGTTCGTGATTTAAAGGAAACGTGAAGCAACGAAATTGAGAAGTATCGAAAATTTGCTGAGGTGTCTCTTCCGCTGAAGGAACGTCTGAATTTCCGGATTTGCTCGTCGCCTCTCGCACCGATCCGCATAATTTTTCTGGATTAGCCGGGGGGCGTCTGGAATCACCCCTGTCTCCCCTTTCTCAATCTCCCGTGGCACCCCAACGAAATAATTCCAGGCGACGGTGCGCGGCGCAGGTGGCGTCGAAGAAATTGATTCCGACTTTAGATGGCCGAGAAGAGGGGAAGCTTGGAAAAGGTGGCTGCTATCTCTCTTGCTTTTTCCCTCGCGCCCTCTCCCGTCCTCAACGCCACCCTCTCGATATACATTCTAAGTCCAGAAATAAACGCGGCGACGCAAACGGCGTTGCATACATGCAAATGAACGAACGTCGCTCTAAGTCTACTCTATTAATCCACATTTGTAAGCGCAGAAGAAGAATTATGTAATAAATTGTATATAGAGAACTAAAGATTATATGTGATAAAGTTAATTGTACGCACAACGCTGTAAATAATGATAAAAAAAAGTATCTTTCGCGTGTTCTTGAATTTTCAAAATGATTCTTTGAATGTGGCAGAATTACACGAAAAAAAAGAGGATTTTGTTCAAGCATCTAAATATTTAGCTGGATACAGATCTGAAAATAATTCGATTGGACCATCAAAATGATTGTGACGGATGTTGAAGCATGATGAGCGATGCTGAAAAAAATTTTGACATCGCGGCAATTCAGTTTGAGAATCCAACATCCGTATCCAACTGAATTTTTGGATACTTTAGCAAAACTGTTTTAATTTTTGGAATATGATTTAGATACCGCTGTGACTTTTTACTGACTTTGATATTGCAGTGAAAAAGTATGAAACACGAGAGTGCAGAGTAACATCGAAATTCATGCAGCGATCTACATGTCATCGTTTTCGTGTTATCCCGAATTACACGTTAAAGCACAACGCACCATCGAACGGGCATTAAATAACTTTCTTCTTGGAGCGAACTTTTCATCCGCGACTGCCGCGCTTACGGTCGAGTAAAAAATGCGCACTGTTTCAGAGTTAATGAAGCCGCGGCTTAAGTTCGGGACGATATTAAACGCCAGCCGGTGGTTGTGCGCGAGTAGAATTAATAGCCGCGCGTGTAAACGGCGAATTAGTGCAGCGACGACCGAGGGGGAAAAAAAAGGGAGTAGCGATAAAGGAAAAAGGAGTAGCGCGAATAACTAACGACAAAATGAGTGAGCACCTTGTACGAATATAGTGATGATAACTAACGATCAACGGCTTATTATATTGTCATGGTATATTACATTATTAATGTAACAATAATGAAGTCAGCGCGCTTCTACATTACGCAGAATATTTTTTGAGGATTTTTTTTTTCTTTGGACTGTCTTTTCAATTTACGTAAACGTGACATCCGATTTAATAAAATTTTCACTTTCAGCAATTCGATTAAAACTTGAATTATTCTCGGTATTATATTTTATGTATTCCTCGGCTCGTGTTGAGATTTTTATTTTACACAGAGCGGCTCCGTGGCTCCTTGAAAGTTTTATCTTTCACAAGAATGTCCCGGGCTTTTGTTCACCGCTTCGCAACTTCCACACGAGCATTCGATAAGAAGAATCGTTTACGGGACGCTCGAGATGCGAGAGGAATGCTCACGAGCGCTCGCTCGTGAAATTGCATTGCTAATTCGTGCGTCTTGATTGATAATGTACGCACGCCGGCCGTCTCAAAGCCCAGTTTACCCAATCAGCCGGCGAACAGTTGCCGGATCGCCTCAAAGACATCCTCCGCGGCTGCATCGCGGAGCACCCTGTACAGCGTCTCTATACTGTTGATATTAGGTCTGCGGCACACGTCTATGGGACCGCGGTATGTGTGTACATGTACGCATGTATGTACATATATACATACATATAGCGCCGGCGCGGGACCTTTGATTAGCAATTAGGTGCATTATGCACTCGCGATTATCGAGCCGTCGCAGATCAGACTGCGGTCCAGGGTGAAGGGAGGGCGCGGGAGGGAGGGGAGAGACGTAGACAGGCAGATAGGTAGGTGTGTTTCATGGTTTCTGGCGCCTGACGTGGTCGAAATACATCAAGGAGATTAGGTACAATGAGCTCAGTCTATTTTGCTGCGCGCTTCCTAGGCACATTGTCTTGTCTTCTCTCTCTCTCTCTCTCTCTCTCTCTCTCTCTCTCTCTCTCTCTCTCAGCAAAAATATATGTCTACGCGCAGGTCGATCCTCTGCTGTCGATAAACTTTCCTATTAACTAATTGTATCTGAAAGGTGAAAGATTTATAATATGGAAGGGACGTGGGAAAGCCGCAGTTTTGTTTCGTGCAAAAATTGTACACAGCTTTTTTCGATATGGGACATACGTGATACATGATACACTGAGCGTACAAATTTCAGTTCGCGACGCGACAGAGTCGATTTCGCTGGGAAAATCCATGGAAAGAGAGAAAGGACACTGTTTCGCGTTACGCTCCCAACACCGGCACGTATGCCGTAGCTAATAATTAAATTAGATAGTCAACCAGTTGTTTCCAACGTAAATCAATACTTGGTTACTCGATGGCGTAACTATTTTGTAATTTGGCGACTCTCTTTCCATCCATTATAGCGATAATTCGGTTCCGGCGTGCGTTCCAAAGGGGGAGGGGAGGGGGAGAGGGGGAGGTATCGGCGACCGCAGCAGCGATGGGGCGCCGGGGCGCTCCAGTGACGTCACTGGATGGCACGGCTGCTGGAAGGGGCGGGGCCCCTGGAATCGATGAGCGTCGCGACGCCGGGGGCGGCGTCGTCGACGGCGAGGGTAACGAGCCGCCACCGCCGCCACCGATGCCGACGCCGACGTCGACGTCGACCGCGACGTTTCGACCCGAAGGATTCGCGGAATCGCATAGGCGCACTTTCGCAAAACTGCGTCTGCCGGTGGCTAATTTTGTCCATCGAATGCAGAGAGCTCGCCGGGAACGCGAAAAGCTTTCGTATATAGAAAAATATTTCACAATATATTCCAAATATTAATTAAATATTATTACTAAAAATCAAATGACAGAATAATTAGAGTAATAACATTATTGCTCATTATTTGGAATACTATAATTTTTCGTGTAGTTTTACTTGAGAGATGTACTTCTTATCTTTATTAAAAAAGAAAATTGTAACGTGGGTGTCTCACATTTTCAGGTAATTTTGAAATATCCACATGTATAATCCATGCAGATATATAATTTGCAAGCTTTCGTTTCATGATCTCGATCGAAAGTGAAGGACCGCGATACTACTCTCGTTTCTCACGGTTTCAAGATTAGACTAGAGACCAGCAGTAAAATAGAGAGAGGAAGAAGGCGGAGGGGAGAAGGAAGAAAGAGAGAGCCCCCACAGAGTCGAAGCAGCGGCCTAGCTTCTTTTCCGTTCGTTCGAGACTCGACTTGAATGCGAAAATGCTCTACTTTGTGAAATATTCAATGGTAACTCTTATCAAAACTAAGAAAAAAAGAAATCACACTGAACAAAAAAAAAATGCACATCGTAGATAAGATTTCGACATTATCTTTTTATTGAGTTTCGATTATCTATTATAATTTCAAAAACAAAAAATTAATAGACGATAGAGGTAAATATAAAATTTAACTTTAAACTCAGCAAAAGTTCTCTCTCAGCTAAAATCATAAAAGATATAATACGAATACACGATAAAAAAAAGGTTTTTAAAACACAAAAAAATTTTATTGCTTTTATATATATATATATCCTTGAGCATATTTCACAAATTAGAAAGTGATTACGGTAATAGATTATGCGAAATAGTTTTGTAAAGTTATATGTCGGCAAGCCGAGAAAGATGCTTTGACCGTGAAGAATGAATTGGAAGTTCGGGGTGTTCCTGCAGTCAAGAGAGGACAAAGAGAAAGATCAAGGAGCTAAGAGTCGTCGTGAAGAAATAAAGAGCGGCGAAGAAGGCCAGTGGCCGTCACGGTATTGCTTCCGACGCGGCTCGCTTTTCCCTCCTTGTGCACACAACATATATACGGTGGGATTTGTGAAATCGATTCTAAATTGCGCTATGACGATACCGCGGCCGACGTCGCAGATGAGAATCTCAATTCTTTCGAATTAAATTAACACTCGATTCGAATCCGCGAGCGTGACGTCGAAAAAAAAAAAAAAAAAAATCAAATTAATGCGCGACTCGAATTCAGCTTCATATCCAAGTAATTTTCTTTTAAGAGGCTGCCTTCCGAAAGACATCAATTTAACATGGGAAATTTCGCAACTCTTCTTGGAAAGCGGATTTTCTTCGAAATTCGCTAAGTACGAGATATTGGAAGTTCCTTCGAAACCTTTCCCCCACCTCAGTTCCATGCAGCTTGTCCGCTTCGCGAATTATTGAATTACGATACATGATTAATCAGTTGTTACTTCTAAGTCACGAACGAGACGATTGTTCGTGAGGCTCGCGTTTGCAACTGATTCACAGTGCACTGAATTACAGGCGCACCCTGTACAGCCTGTCGAGGGACACACAATGTGTGCGAAACGGAGCTGTGGCCTCTCCGCTCTTGTTGTGCTCCCACCGTCCGCAAATAACCTGCACAATCGCGCAGCAACGAGAAAGAAAGAGAGAGAGAGAGAGAGAGAGGTCGCAAGAGAGCTTCGCTCTCGCTCTCGCTCTTTATTAGAGCTCGCTTGTCCAAGCTCTTGCCGCGGCTTTACCCCCTTTTATCCCCATTTTCGGATATTTAGCGTTCCACATCCAAGAACGCGCGCCAGCTGCATGTCTCTACGGAGGAGGATATACAACATATCCTCGCAAAAAGAAGACCTGAATATTCCAATCTAAATGTTAACGTTAATGCTCTCCGAACAGTTTGCTTTGCGATGTAAATTCTAATATTACTCTCTCAAAGGGCGCCCGCCGTTGCTCCGTGTATTCTTCACGACGCTTTCGAGCGAGTCGTGCGAAAGTTCCGCGTGACGCGCGTCCATCGCGATCGCGCAAACTCCTCGCAGATGCAGGTGGATCTCTTCGCGAGCTCTTCGCATCGCACCTGCAATCTACGCGTCTTGCACCTGCGAGTAGACGACGCGGCGCGAGTCGCTCCCGCTCCTCGCGGACCCGACCCCATTTCGTTCTGTGTCCCTTTTACGGCGAGATTATGGAACGCGGGAGCGAGCATTTATCTCGCAGAGACGCCGCACTAGTCGGTCGCTGCGTCAAGGTCACCGCCGACGCGGCAGGTAGGTCGTCCAGACCCGACAGGCCAGCCAGCCAGCGACGTCGAATGTGACGAGCGAAGTGTTGAGAAGACGACCGGAAGGTGGAAGGAGGTGGGACGAAGAGCAGGCCGCGAATATTTTACAGAGCTGTCGTGGAACGTGCTCGATTATGCGAATAACGGCGATTTATTATCGTATCAGCCTTGTCGCCGCGAATTCTCGCCGAGATCTCGGGCGCAGACGAGGCGAAAAGTTCGCGCGAGAATAGGAGTTACTGTGAAAATTCATGTAAAAGAGATTGCGAACGATATTTGATATATTGATGATTCCAAGAATTTAAATTAGATATATTTAACGAGGGGTAGCCACTTAATGACCTTAATGTAATCGTGGGACAGTTTTCTCTGAAATCATTATGAAATCTTTACAAAATCCTCATATAATCATTTTGCAATTAGATACAGTCATAAAGTCAGATGAATTATCAGAAATTATAATAAAATCATCAGAAATATGTAAATCATTCGAAATCACTTTGGATTTCTGTGTAATCATTCGAAATCATGTGTGATCATCATGAATTTTATGATGAAATCATGTATGACTATCATAAAATTTAATGAAATCGGTACAAGCTTTTGGCTTTTGTAATCAATTTTTCATGTTGTCTTTAAAAAAGAGATTATAAAACATTTCTATGACCCTTTTATTAGAAAAATCTTTTATCAATTATTTTATGAATCCCAATAAAGCCTTGAATATATCTATTTTCCGAGCGGTTAACCCTCAATTTAATTGTATTTGAAAGAAATTAGAAAATAATGGTGTTTCTAGTCAAATAAAATCATCATTCTTTTAATCACAAGAAATCTAATAATTACATATTTGCAATCACAAAGAATTATTGATTATTAATCATATGAAATCAAATGAAATCATGTAATTCGTGGGACAACATTTTAGCTAGTGGTTACTCCCTCGAAATATAAAGTATCGTGCGAAAACGAGATTCTCGAGCTTCTGGCCTGAAATAATTTTTTTCTTGAAGGTCAAAAGTTTGGGAATTATGGGGATTCAAGGACGAGCGAGAGAGAATTTACTTTACAACATCATGTGTACGGTTCTCCAAATTAAATCTATCCTGGACTTTCTAATTATATAATAACATGCATAAATTTCTCAACTTCATAGAGAGACCTCGCCGTAACTCGGTGAAAAGAGAAAAAAAAAACACATTTTTGCATAAAGTATTTCGTATTTCCGGAATAAATTCGGGGATTACTGGCCGGATTTATCGACGCGTATCCGTTGCCGCAGCAGCGTTTTTCATCGGGTTTCGGATATCTTGTTTAGAGTCGTATCGCCTTTTCCTTCGTCGACGACGAACAGAACATCGCAATGATCGAAATCGAATCGCTGCGTTACCGAATTTGCGGACATGTGTGTACCGCAATTGGCCGATATCGACGCGCGCGTTTTGTTTTCGAAATTGTGAGGTTTTTTTTTCCATTAACCGAGCACAATGTATCGCGGCAGAAACGACCGTTTTACGGCGACAATACATTTCGACGAGTACTTTCACTTTTCGAATCGCAGGGCGAAAGGCGGGAAAAAAATAAAGGGAAAAAGAGCGGGAAATCAAAGGGCCCCGTTGCGACCGCGTCGGCGCTGTCGAGTTACAAGGCAGATATACGAACCAAAATTTTCGACCTAAATTAGAGCTATGCGTGTTTCTACCTTGGGCCTCAAAATGGCAGTTATCGGAAAATTTCCCACATCGATGTTCACAAAAGAGAATTTATTTTCGACCTCTTAAAATCCTTTCTGAGCCCTTCACAAAAAACCGTAATAGATTCAAAAGAGGTCCATTTGAGAGTTTAAGGTGTCAAAAGAGGTCTATTTGAGGGTGTTTAAAGTATCAAAATATGCGGTAAAAGGTGGAATTGAGGTCGAAAATGGGACTAAAATTTCGAACCACGTTCATTTCCACGAGACCTCGTAGACGATGATAAATGTAAATACAAAATACGATGTCCTCCACGGAAATGTAACATATATATCTTCCTATTATATTAAATTATATTAAACGGATATAATAATCATAATAATGAAAATAACAATCGTGAATGAGGAAATCGGAAACATGAAGTGTGTGATATCGCAAACAGATTATGAATGTACGCGAAATTCGAGCCAGGCTTCAGAAATAACGAGAGCCTATAAAAGTATCACACTTATACATAATTGTATCGTTTGCTTCACGCCGTTAATATCCTTCAATACCGCTAATTATCGTCGTTCTCGGTATCAGCGGCTTCTCTATTATTCGATTCGTTTCGTCTATAATACTGCAGGCAAGCCGGTGTCGTATCCGCGCGAAATCGTATCGAGACGGCTCGAAACGAGAGCCTCATCGCTCGATATGCCTCCACGTTGGAAAAATATTTGTATTTTCTCACCGCTTTTTATTTCGTCTTCTTTTTTTTTATTTATGTATTCGGGGCGATTAAGCGAGTTATACCGCGTTCGTCTCCAGAGCTCGGCGAACATTTTCGCCGCGCCCAGGATTACCGAATCGCGTGCGACGCGTCCGTATCAGTCCGCCGCCGCGCTTACCAGCGGAGAGAGCGGAGAGCGAGCGTAAAATTGAATTTTTTTCGCTTGCCAGCGAGACGATGGGCTCTAATTCAATGCGTTTCCCGGATTGAACCGCGCTCATAACGGCGACCGCGAAAGCGCGGCGGCGACCGGCGCCGTGTCCGAATTCCGATATTAAATCTTCCTGATCAAACGATCATCGCGCTCGTGAAAACCGAACGCGCGTTTTTTCGCGCTTTTACCGTGATATCCGCTGCCAAATGCTCTTCAGAATCCATCCCTTGATAATACGTTTTTTGCACGACTCTCCACGCCGACGATTTAACTGTAACTATGTTTTATTAAATTTTTTGAATTATTATGTTCTCCCGCTGAGACTTTCAATAACGATTCCATTGCAATTTGATTTTTGTTAATTTTTTTCTCATTAATTAATTAAATAGCGAGTTTCCTTTTACGGTTTTACTTTTACGTTTTACAGGGAAAAAAACTATTTTCACTAATCTAAAAGTTTAGATAATGATCGGAAAATAATTTGATGTTGGACTATCAAAGTAATTACACTGAGAGAAAAATTACTAAATTTAAATAATATTTATTCGAATTGTACTAACGAAATATTTACTAAATGTAAATATATATTTATCAGTTTTATAATAAGTCATAAAAAGTCAATACAGCAAAAAAAATGTATAAAAAAGAAATAATGTTATACATTTTGGTTTTACTTCTTTATAGATGTGTAGAAAAAATTATATATATTTCTCAGATAATATTTATAATATTTATATTTTCTCCATACATTTGAATTTATATGGTTGAACATTTATGCGTTTCATTTTGAATAACGCCGAGAAAAGGAAATATATTCGTAATATATTGCGATTAAAGCACGTCGACATCTGGAAGAGGCGAAGCAATTAAAGGGAGCGCGCGTTCCGCGATCGATCGCACGGGGTTTTCGTTCGCCGGCGCTACTTTTTCTGGCAGAGAGACCATCGATCGATCCAGGACGAGAGTGGTCCAGGAGACGAGTGGGGGATCCGACGAGGACGTGCTCGCCGGCAGCTGCGGCATCACCTGCTTGGCGGCAGCTGGCTCGGGTACGCGGGTTGGTGTAAGGCCCACCTGCGGCCCGCCGTCGTCCGGTCGCCCGGTTAAAATTAACCCCGATACGCGCCGACCGGGGGTTGACGTTAACCCCCGCTGCCGTTTTATCGCTCACGCTTCGATAACGCCATTCGTATAATTAGCAGCGGTAAAATATGTGTGCGCGTGTGTATGTGTGACCAGCCCTCTCTAATTTCTTCTACGTACTGAAATAAAGTAATGCGAAGCAGACGTTACAGACGGAAAGAGATGAAAATTATGTTGGACAATTGTCTCTTGCGTATTGTATACGTAGGATGTTCTCATTTTGCGAACGTTGTTATCTAATGAGTGACACAAGTTTGTAAAACGTAAACAGAAAAAAATTTCTATCAAATCGATTCATATATATAAGCAAGAATTATAAAACCTCGTAGAAAGATAAACTGACATAATTTGCTTGCATGAAGAAATTTTGTTTCTTCATGTAAGCAAATTGTGTCAGATTAAGATTATCAAATTCTTTTAAGATTTGATATATTCTTGCTTATATATGAAACAATGAATTGTTCATTTCATACTAATTCTTTTTCTATGCATTTGCATACATATATAGAGGAAAATTTGCTGCACTGAGAGAAAAAATATCTTATAACAAAAAAATTATTTACTCGCTGGATCCCAATAGCATATTTACTTGCAGTCGAGTTCAAAAATTGAAATATTTATGTAAATAAACTGAAGAATGAAAATTCGAGTAACTTTTTCTTGCACTTCTAGAAAGTATTTACTGTTAGACTATTTTTATATTCAAGATAAGCAGATTTTTTAAATCTAAGAATACAGTCTAATTAAATTTAATAATATTATTAATTTATTTGTAAAATCATTATTTAAATATTTAAAAAATGCTTACATACTTGTGTAAAAGGTAATAAGTCTCTGTTTACTTAAAAGTGAATATTTTTACTTAAACAGGACAAAGAAATGATTGTATTGAAATTTATGGTTTTAAGAAAACGTACTTTTTCACTAACAATTTTTTATTTTGTGAAAATGCACACACACGCGCGCACACACACACACACACACACACAGATAGGACTTTCTTGATTCTTTTACGTCTAAAATCACGAAAACGAAAGTGTTAACAGTGTGGCATCCTCAGTCAGGCTGATGTTATCAGTGCCCGGGTATCAAGGCGGCGATTTCACGTCCGGCCGGAAGGGAGGAACGTTTTTAAGCGCGTAAACGAGATGCCGAATGCATGCGCTTTACCGTCCACCATCCGTTACACGTCACGTCAGCGGGCCTTTACGCGAATAGCGTGTTCCGCTATCGAGATTCAATCGGCGCGACGCCGGTCGCGAACTCGATCGCGGAAAAACGTAACCGCGGTGCTTTCGGTACCGCGGTTTCCGCCCGACGCTTTTTCTGCTTTTTCGCGCACGCGAAAAAGCACTCTTCGCTGTCACGCGTTATGATATGAAAGTTCGATTGACTAGCTATGAATAGAGAGACACCCGCGCGACCGATATCTCGATAGTACAGCGCAGACACGCTCTTGTATCCCTTTGTAATGTATATTAATTATTTGCGTCGACTTGTGCTACGGATCGCTGGCTCCCAAAAGATTTTATCTCGATATGTATCAAGTATTTTCTTTATTTGATAGTAAAGTGATAAAGAATACGCGATGCTTTATTTATTCTGTGTGCACTCGGAAAAAAATTGTGTTTAAATTGATGAAATTGTTTCTTTAACCTATTTTTTTTGTTTTTTTAATTAAAGTGAAAATACCTTTGAGGAAAATAAAAATTTATTTGACTTCAAGAAATGACGTTATTAACTTTTTTTTTAAAGCAAATGAAATAAAATTATTAAAATTATTTCTTCAATTTAAACAAATAACTTAATTCGAAGAAAGTACTGACAGAAATGTAAGAAATAATTTACTTGTTCTGGCTTTAAAGATATATTTCTTTCATTTAAAAAAAAGATGCGCGTTGCACGGTCAAACTATATTTTTAATTCTAATAAAAGGACCAATCAAAAGTGTTCTTCAAATCAAAGCAAGTTTTTTTTTTACCGTATAACAAGGCTCAAATTTTTTTAATTCAAACAATTTTTTTTTTACTCGAAACTTTTCTCTGGGTGTGTACAGAATCCTCAATAAACTATCTAATTTCTATAATTGGCGACGTTCCTCTAATTGTAAACTAATGATTAACGAACTCTTCGCTACATATTTAAACTGATATAACATTTAGATGCTAATTCCTCAATCTCGTCTCCGTGTGATTGACACGTTCCCCGATTAGTTTGGATTATTCTCGCGATTAATACGGATCTTCGCGGTTTTGTCGGGAAAGGAGGGGGGGGGGGCAACGCGAAGAGGTGGGATTCCTTCGAGCTAATCAATTCGGAACGCAAAAAGATCATTTCCGTCTCTCTCTCCCCCTTTTTCTCTCTCCCCCGGCGACTCTAACATTGACTCTAATTTACAGAAACGCGATCGCGCACGGCACGCGATGAAGATGGTTTCGTGTTTCTTGCACCTGTGAGCACCAGCAGTACCAGTCGCCATCGCGTATACGCTCCAGGAATGCATCGGGTTAACTATACACGGTGTGTCGGTTTTACGCGCCTCTAGACGTTTAGAGCTTTCAATAAATTTCGATAAACAGTAGGGTCACTGCACCAGTCGCGGAACAATCCGCAGTAAATGGCTATTTCAGAAAAGTATTAAAATAATGAGACTTTAAAATAATAAATTGCGAAGTGATGGTATTTTTTATAATCTAATGATTTTCATAAAGATTTTATTGAAATAACATTTTTTTTTTAGTTAAAAATGTAATTATATTAAAATTTTATTTATATGCTCACTGACTAGCTCAATTTTGTATTTGTTCATTGACTGGTGCAGTGGCCCTACGTATGCAAGAATTATTTTTTTCAAAAGCGTGAAACAGAAAAAGAATGCAAATATATATCATTACAATTTTTTGTCCGATTAAAATTTTTAAATCATTAGAGTTTAAATCACGAAAGGAACTAACAATCTTTCTTCTCTGAAAATCCTTATTTAATCATAAACAATTAAAAATCGACGATTACGTGTTACGTACTCGAGCAGATCGATGAATCAGTTTCTCCGATATAAAATAAACTTCTTGATCTTTTCATTACCGGTACGCGCTAGTAATTTCAGCAAGGACTAGAAGTATCGCTCGGAAGGGGATTACCATTTTAAATTCGCCGATTTCAGGTATCTAGAGCACCCTAAATATTTCGCAAATCCTAAACTATGTAGATTTTGAATTGTGTCGAGTCGTAGTTTCTCGAGAAGATGTCGCCTTCGGCGAAATCTCTACAAAGATCTTGCTGCTGAGAAGTAACGCCGGTGTTCTATTCGAGACACCTTGTGTATTCCAACGTCCAGATGTTAGCGCGTAACACGAAAGAAAAAAAGGTATCTGCGCGTCGGACTCGTTACGCGTTCCAGCGCAAATGGATATTAATTGCCGAGGCCATTGGAGAACTTGTCGGATTAACCTTTACATGAATATGCACGATGGAGGGCAAGGAAGCTCCTAAAGGACGAGGAAGCTGGTAGTCCTGTCGCAAGTTCGAGGCGCGGTATCGTCGAAGTTAGAATTAATGCGTCCCGTGCACGGCGCGTGAGCGCATTCTGCGTTCGCAATTAAGTCGCGATGCCCCGAGAATCAATAATTGTCCGTCGATACATCGAAGCGCGCCTCGAGATCGCGTCGTAAACAATCCTAAACGTGCACGGCCACGGTTTCAAGATATTTTCCCTTCTTTTACGCCTCTATCTTTTCTAAAGCGACTTTTTACGTCTCCCAAATCTGATTTAAATATGTGAAACTCTCGTGTTTCCACGTCAAGGGACTCGGTAACAAACTGAAATACGATTCGAAGATTCGGTTACGACGAATACGGGATCGATATTTCCATTAGCTGCGTCGAATAAACCTTCAAGAGTCGCACACGTATTGGCGGTGAACGAGAGGCGAGCTCGTGCAATTTACTGCAACAGCGTTGTTCGGAGTCAATGTTAGGACCTTGCCCTCCGCGTGTGTGTGTATATTATTACAGTATGCACGTGCGCATCGGAAGACTGTATCAGCGAAACGGAGACGACGGCGAGGACAAAAAGAACCATGATTATATTACATTATTAACGTGTCTTTCAGCACAGTGTTTTCAGTTTTAAATCGCTCCGTCTTTTGTTAAATTACTTATTTTGCCAAGTAAATCTCACGCGTATTTTACATTAAAAAAAAGGATTCTGAAATTTTTTAATCAATTAAATTTAATTAATTAAATTAATTAAATTAATGATTCTTGTACTAAATAAATATATATTTACATTTGGTAAATATTTTATTAGTACTATTTGATTAAATATTTATTAGAATTTAACAACTTTTCTGTCAATGTACAGAAGAAATATTAGTGGTAGGTGTAAAAAAAACTTCGTGAGAAAATTCCGTAATCAGTTAAAATTATACGAGATATAAATCAGCAGTAATGGATTAGCGATACTTTGGGAAAGATCTGGAAAAATTCGTTAATTACCAGAGGAATTTCTTTTCTCAGTCTCAAAGGAAATCTGCGTAATTACCAATAATAAAACGATTAAAAAATTCGACAAGAAACTTATATTAGAGCATATAAAAAACAGTGCAATGTAACTGAGCAGTTAATAAAAATGTAAATTTATATGCACTGTAACCAAACATTCGAATCGTGTTTTTCAATCTGCTGTAATCTTAGACTCTTGTGAAACACAATTTTTTTTTTTATATTTACGTCATATTTCGAAGATATAAAAGTGGAGAACGTTGAAAGTTTATCACCTTTACAATCGATACTTAGTAAGGAGCGTCGAAAAAGTGTCGACTCGCAGAAACGCTAAAAGTGCATCTTTAGCGAAATTCGTTCGTTCGCTCGTTCTTTTTTTCTCTCCGTATTTTCCTAAGTCAGTGCGATGGAATAAGGTCAGGGTACTTTAGCCTCGTCTATTTGTGCATCGGGCGATCCACTCGGTTTGGAGATAGAACTTATCTGATATTAAAGAGGGATAAACCTCTAATTAAGACCATCGATGAAGTCCGACGTACGCTCTCGTGGCCTATCGATCGCGGCGCTCGATTTTGATACTGCACGAACGCCGAACAGATTCACCGCACCGAAATAGGTTTCTTAGCTTTCGATTCTGTAGTCATACAGCGAGATGCATCGAAAATAATGCTATTATTCAAGTAAATTTACTCTTCATTCGAGAGACGATTAAAACGACATTATTAATTGAATAAAAATCCAGGACGCATTCTTTGCGAAATACTGTTATTTATAACGAGTTATTTCCTCAATAAAAGTGCGAAGACATCAAAAGCTTCTGGATAATGAACGACTGAAAACAACAGGCTTTCTTTTTGCAAATGTTAGAAGTTGAAACAAGTAACAAAATTGTGTAGTCTATTCATTGAATTTTTAGATACTTCATCAAAACCTTTCCACGTATAGGTTCAAGTAAATTTAGTACACTGAGAGAAAAAACTACAAACTTTTAATAAATATTTGTTTGAATAGTTGAAATGAAATATTTACTCAATAAAAAGAAATAATATTTAAATTAAATTAGCGGATGGGTTCTTCAACTAAATAATTATTTTCGGTAAATACTTTGTTGCAGCTTTATTCAAACAAATATTTATTATTAAAAGTCAGCAATATTTTTTCTCATAGTGTGTAGAATTTCTAAACATTCCTTTCTTTCGATTTCAAGAACTGTAACTTATTACATTCATATATTACAGCATTATTGAAAAAAAACTTGAAAAATGGACTCGAAGAAGACTAATTGTAAGCTATTTGACAAACTACGGACCTTTCCCTTTTTTTTTGCCTGGCCCGTGGGTTAAGAACGATTTTTATATTTTAGTTAAAAGAAATTCTTTCCCTCTTGTAGAATGTGTTCTTTCGGCCTGCCTTGACGAAGCCTAAAATATTTATTACCTGGCTCTTACAGCAGAGAAAGTTTGTCGACTCCTGAACACAAAGCCGATACTGAAATTGTCGAAGGACGCCTTCGAAACCCGTTTATTGTCAATTTAGAGACACTTCCTACGTAACAATGCAGTCAGTGAAATCCAATATCAATTTTGAAACACTTTCTACATAACAGAGCAGTCAATGTAGCCTATTGTCAATTTAGACACATAACGCTGTCTTACAAGGTAAGGCATTTTAAAGCGAACACCTAGTACGGCGCGCGCGTTCGGATGCAAGATTGAGTAGAATGGCGGTGTGTGCTGCTTGAAGGGTAGATAAATCAAATAAACGACTTCGCACGACAATAATACAGCGTCTCAGCTTCCCGTAGCAGGAGACGCGGTTGAAAACGTCTCATCGGTATTTCGCTATGACAAAAGTGTTTAAGATCGTCGTCGCGCGCTGAGAAGGGGAAGCTGCAGCTGTCAGGCTTTTCCGCGTCTCCGTGGAAAGCGTGGGGAAAGTCACGATATTTTCCTCTAGGTAGGGAAAGATTGCGGGAAGAAAAAAACGCCGCCATAAATATTGCCGACCGTACACGATAAATATAGACAGTGTCGTTATACAAATATTGTTATAGCGCGAACTCCATTTTTTTTTTTTCTCTTTCATTCCGCGAGTTCCATGCCGGTGGTGAAAGAGAGCGCGCGGCGAATTTAATTCATTCGTTATAAAGTGCCAATATTGGAATATCCGACGTTATCGACGTCGTTCTTTCTGTTTCGGATGTATTTTACATTTTTAACGCGCATTTTCAGCAAAATAATCAGCGAAGGAAAAATGGAGTGGCCCACTCGACCTTACTTTATTTCATTTTCTTTTTTTAAGCGATAGATCCAATAAAAAGGAACTGAGAGTATCGTACCTCTTCGGTGTGTCGCAGGAAAGTTGCAGAAAGAAGATAATGGCCCGCGACAGAATGATGTAACAGAATAATTTCGTATTATCTGAACGTGAATGTATGCGAGCGCATAATACGCACATAACGGATAAAAATTTACATACCGTCGCATATTTATGTCGCGCATATTTCACGCCGTTATCGCAAAAATAAGTATATTCTATAAAATCTGTCTACCTTACAATTACGTTTATCTGCTTCGTACAGCGTCGAGTTATTCCAAAAAGCTTCCGCGTGACGCCTCGCCATTTCGATTTCACTTAAAGTGTGATTTATCGTCATTTTCTGCGAGAAAGGAGAGAAAGGCGGGCGAGGAGGTGGAAGTGGTAGAAAGAGGAAGATACAAAAATAAGCTTTTCAAACGGCGAGACGCGAGCTCGCGCTGTCGTAGCCGACCGTGACTTTTTCACGCGGGTGTTTTCGTTTGCTCCGCGGCACAGGAAACACGGAGGGAAAAACGGAAGCTCCGCCGGTGGCTCGCTAAAGCGTGGAAAAGGGCAAACGAGTTTCCTCGACGTAGTTCGCTCTCACCTAGCGGTATACACCTCGCCCGCGCGGGCGATCGCGATTGCCGCAACTCGTCGCTCCACTTTCTACCGGGACATCGCTTGCGCGCGCCCAGAGGCTTTGCTGGAGCGATAACGTTATCTAAATACGTCGTGCATTCGTGGCGACTACGAGAATACGACGAATTTTTCCGCAGCGGGAAAGGAGGGGGGAGGAGGGGGCTCTGGGAACGACCGGATAGAGCGATAGAGACGCGAAATAACCGATTTTCCGGGATACTTGGCAGGAAAACTCGCAGCCAGATACATAATGATACATTTTCTTGTGAAGAGAGAGAGATTTCTTCGGGATTTTTACACAGAAAAAAATTAGTATTAAATCGACAATAATTCATTGTTCCATATAAAAGCAAGAATATAAAGTCTTGTAGGAATTTGATAAATTGACATTCTTGCTAACGTAAAGAAAATTTGTTTCTTCGTGTAAGCAAATTATATCTGTTTGAGATTATCGAATTCTTTCAAGAAGATTTTATATTCTTACTTATATATAAAACGATGAATTGTTGACTTGATATTAATGTTTTTCTTTGTCCAAATCGAAATAAGCTGTAAAGGCCATCTCGGAAAAGATTTCTAATAACAAGGCTAAAAATATTCTTGATGTACTTAATCTTATTGCAACCTTGTGCAATATGAAAATAAAATGATATTAAGATGAGGTCTACAATTCCTATACTGATAGAAACCTTTTTTTTAATGAAAAAAAAAATAGTACATTTTCTTAAAATCATATATTTCAGTGCAAGCATTTATTTGTTCTGTTTAAGTAAAAATATTAACTTTTAAGTAAATAGAGACATATTACCTTACATGTGTATTTTTGCATTTTTTTTATTTAATAATGATTTTATAAATAAATTAATATTGTTAAACTTAATATTAAATTATTTTCTTGGATTAAAAAATTTGATTATCTTGAATATAAAAATAATCTTACAGTAGATATTTTCTAGAACTGCAAAAAAAAATTACTCGAATAAAAATTATTTCTTTATTTTATTTACATGAATATTTCAATTAAGAAATTAAGACTATAAGTAAATAAGCTATTAGGATCAAGTAAATAAATTCGTAATATTTTATCAGAAAGAACACTCTTCAATTTTCCTCAAATCAATCTGCGGTCAAGAATAAGTCAAAAATATTATAATTTATCTGCATTTGCATTGTCTAATCTAAATCTGTCTGAGAAAATTAATGAGATAGCACCAAGATCGTTTTATTTCAGATTTGAGAATTTTTCCATTTAAGAATAGTCTCTTTCCCAATGATAATTATGATTGTCTTCATATCAATCTTATTTTATGATACGTAAAAGAATAATAGCATTGAAGAAGCCAGAAATTTTTCCTACGAATGCGCGTGCGATTACAACACGCAATTGTGCGTTCAAATACGTATATATTTGTTACATTAATCAGTAAAAATTAATGATATCATAAATTATCCGCGAAAAGCTTTCATCATTTATTCATCGAAAATCTCACTTGCTTTTGCAAATATCTCGATCATCCATTCTGTATGTGATATGCACAGCCAATTAAATCAGGTTTACGACTCGGATCGTTTGACGAGCATCGCGCATCGTCAATGCCACATCGTAAAGAATTTAAAAACGTTGATCAATTAACTTTTTACGGTCTTACGTCTACCGTCAGTTGCAGAGCCATATTTCTTTCTCCTCCAAGCATTCCTATTAAAACTGCCACGGCATTCATACATGAATGACACTTAATTTTCCCGAAGGAAGCCAAATGCATTTTCTTTCATAACTTTGTCATAAAATCTTTTCTTTTCTTTTTTGTGCCGAGGCTTTCGAAATTTTGGTGTCGTTTGCATTCGAATGACACAGCACTCTTGAACGTAAAAAGTATAACGTAAGGAAAAATCATTCATATAGGAACAATACCTCTGATGTGGCAGTCAACGTGGAGCTGCAAATTTTACGGAGCGCGATCGTCGCTTGCGCGCAATCAGCTGTTCGCCGCGGAAAAAGGTCGTGCTCGCGAAAAGAGTTGAGAATGGGGGAGAAAAAAAAGAGAGAAAGAGACTCGCACTTACCAGACGACGCCGAAGGCCCCGTAACCGATGGGTCGGTCCGGCTGGACGGGATCCTGGGCTGGCGGCGGGGGCGGGGGAGCGGGGGCCGCAGGGTGGTAGTAAGTGGGGGCGCCGCTTGGGCCGCGGCCGCCGCGGCGGCGGCGGCGGCGAGGACGGCCTGGCCCGGGTGGGCCCCGGCGGCCGCGGCGGCGGCGGCGGCTGCGGCGGCACCGGCGCCCCGCCGCCGGCGCCGGTCGCCCCGCCCCGCCGCCCTGCATCAGCGGTATGGACACGCTCATGGACACCCGCGAGTGCCGGCTGGGCCCAACCACTGCCATCAAAGCACTTGCTGGCCCGTCCGCCCCCACTTCACGGGCCGTGCTTCTTCGCCCCCTCGACGACGACGACGACGACGAGGCGAGCCACCGTTACTTTGTGTCGCCCGTTTCAGCCACGTACGATCGGCGGGCGAGTCGATCGGTGGTGGACCCGGTGGTGATAGTGGTGGTGATGATGTTAGAGACGTTGAATCTCACGCGACGGGCATAGTTCCTCTCTTCTCTCGCTGCAGCACCGAAGGGATGTCTTCGCTCCGGTCTTCACACCGGTCACACTCTACTGGCGAGGCGGTCACTCGCGCGAGCGATACGCTGCGCGGACGGCGTCCTTTATCACGCGCTCCGAGATAAGCGACGACGTGTCGTCCTCCACCTCCCGCGCGCACACCTCGCCGTCGCTCGCGCTCACGTCGACGAGGACGCCGAGGGCATCACCGTTATTATCGTCGCGCCTGTGCGATCCCCGATCTCGAAGAGCCTGTCTCCGCAATCCCGATGATACGCATGTACATCTGCATGCAACATATATATGTATATATATATCCCTTCCGTCACGTACGATATCGCGAGAGCGTGACAGCGAACGGCACTTAGCGCGCTTGGCGACGCTCAGGTTAGGTTATGTTTGATGCACGCATCCATTCACGCGCGCACGCACAGAAGCGTGCGCGCGCGCGCACGCACACACGCACACACACACACCACACGCACCGCTGCACTCTCCGTGTATGTATGCGTACTCCCAATCACGGTCCGCTCCCGCACTCTCTCCGCCGACGACGCGTCGCCGCCGCCGCGTCCGTCAATCGCACTCTCCCGTGGCGGCGGGCTTCATAACAACGTACGTCGTCGTCGTCGTCGTCGTCTTTGTCGCCGTCGGGGTTACCTCCTGGGTGCCAACGCGGTGATGGATCAAGGTGGAGGAGGGGAGAAACGTGGTGGACGAGCAGCGGAGGGCGGCGCTTGTTTCTAGGAGACACGCGACGTGGTGGAGAAAGGAGACGGCGACGCGGCGATGGGAACGCGTCGCGCGAGGAGGAAGCCGACGACGTTTGTGGCCGTCCACGTCGTCCAGTCCACGATGTTCCCTCGGTGCGCGTACGTACGCACGCCCGCACGCACGCACGCACGCTGCACGTACGCACGCACGGGCTCTCCCTCGCGACCGCCGCCGCCACTGCCGTTTTGCCACTGCGTGGTAATCGCCTCCTCGCGCAGCGAAACACTCACTCTCTTTCTCTCTCTCTCTCTCTTGTTTGCTCGTTCGGAGCACACGCGGGATGAGAAGCGGAGCACCAAGAACACCAACCCGGGAACCACACGCGAAGGGGAGAACGTTTTCTCTCCGACCGAGCCGACGACACGCGCGACAACACACGCCGCGGAGACGGGGGTGACTGATAGCGACAGATGGACGAAAGAGAGAGGGGGGGGGAGCACGACGGGAGCGGGAGGAGAGAGAGAGAGAGACACACACGCGTCCAGTGAAGACAGAGAGGGGGGAGGGAGAAAAAAAAGGAGAGTTTCTCGCGTAGCCGCGACGGGAGATCGAGCCGCGCTCCGCCGACGATACACACGTCTGCCCGCAGTCGAAGCTTGCTGGCCACTGATGTCGCCAGGCTACGCCAGGCCCTGCGCCACCACGACCCGCAGCGCCGGGCACAAAGGCGGTCACGTGACCGGCGCGTCGAGCAGCGCGCAGGCGCGCGCGCGTGCGCGCCACGTTTTCAACTTCCTCTCTTCGACTCTATCAGTCTTCTCTCCTTCTCTCCCTCCCTTTCTGTTCTTTCTGTTCTTCCTGTAGACGAAATAAGTGTCGGAAAGGGTAACAAAAGATCCATCGTTTTAGTGATTTTATTAAAGGAAATCGAACTTCTCTCCCCTGACTTTTTCCTACATCGAGTTTTGTAACGTTAATAAAATTATACATGCGTATAAATTTTTTTTTCCCGCTTTCTTATTACAGTGTGTACGTTGAAACAGGGCAATCTTTTTTTTTTGTACAGTATGTAGTGTGTGTGAACTCGTCAAAATTGTATTGCTAACATGCAACGCGTTCGCAGTTCTCTTTCTTTCGACTCGAACATATTTCTTCGCGCGAAGTACAATGATAAATCTCGAAATAATTAAGTGAGATAATCCGTCGTTGGAACAAGCGATAAGCTGGCCGATCTCAAAATCGGTCACCTACTTCCGCGAAACTCCTATCTGAACTTTCATTCTTCCTTTTGGCAATGGAGTTTGCGAGTTTCATCCTCCTCTTCTCTCTTTTTCTCTGCCTTTTTCGCAGGAAGGGATCGGTTGCGTAATGAAGGAAAGCGAAATGCACACGAGAGACATTAATGCAACACCTTTTACGACGTGTGTATATATTTACACGATTGTTGCCAATCCTCACCGTATATGAAATTAGCGGATCTCTCCCGTTCTTACACAGAATCTCCTCTCCTCGTTACACAGAATCTTAATAATTTAAACCGTCGATTAACAAACGGCGAGCGCGGGGCGGCCGTTGCATAATCGAGACGAGCGATTTACACAATGCGTCGCCTTCGTTCGCTTTGCAATTGTAAGAGAAACTCGCTTCACAGTTGCGTTGCTACATTCCCTGCATCCTTTTTTTTTTTCTTCTGTTTCTCTCTTTCGACGAAGAGTTATCTCGCGCGGTCTCGTTAATTGTTAAACCTCGTAAATGCAATGAAATTCGTTATCGCGGCGAGCGTCGAATCGTCTTACAATCGCAAGTTTCCCGTTCGATTATGCCAATCTTAAGCCTATACTTATACTGATAGTCGTCCTGTAAACTTTATCGCTCTTACGACGAGTATACGTGCCGAAGTATTCGCTGCTTCATTTTAATAAATGCACACAATCCCGCGCTCACGCAACGTCCCTAATTAAGTCGAATATACAACAATGTACAAATATAACTTAGCGTCGATGTAAATATAGGTTCACTGCACCAGTCAGTGAACAAATAAAAAATTGAACTAATCAATGAATACATACATGAAATTTTGATTACAATTAAAAAAATGATCTCTTAACAAAATCTTTATAAAAATTAGATTATAAAAAGTAGAATCAATTCGCAATTTATTATTTTAAAGTCTTATTATTTTAATACTTTTCTGAAATAGTCATTTACTGGTGATTGTTCAGCGACTAATGCAATAACCCTACATATCGCGTAAATAAAGGAAGAGTCAATTTGACTGTATACTCGGAAACTAATAGATATTGCACAAACACCAAGTAAGACTGAGTTTACAGCTACATTGAACATGCATGATTTGAAGATCAGTTATATTCTACGCGCTCCGATGCGATGAGAGCATCTTCGTGTTGTTCACCTCGAAAAATAAAAATCGTACAAACGTTCAACAATGCGGCGCGTCCTCTTTTTTTTTTTTTGTAATTGCGATCTCATCGATTGCGTGAACGCAGGTTTACAGCACGCTCGCAACGAATCGGCCTAATCACGTAGGAAAATATGCAGAGATTACATCTCACGAATCATTCGCCCTTATCTTTGGTCTATTATCGAATTCCTTCCAACGTCAATGCCGCTTGCGCATTGTCGTCTGCCAGAAGAATGCGTACCCGAAAGGCAAGAGCAATAATAATATTACATCATTACAGACTTCGCTTCTCGCGCGGAATATCGCAGCACCTTTTTTTTCTGTGGCCCTCTCTTTTTTTTCGTATTTATAAACACACGTTTGTATCTCGCACACGTTGCGATCACGACGAGTTTTGTTCGAAGGATAAAATCTTCGTCGACTTCACGCCGTATAATGAGCGAAAAAAATCTGGCACCACTCTATGGAAACTCGAGTTAAACATGATCAGACTGTTTAAGCAATTGGACTAATCGTTAAAAATCTCCACCTAACAATTGCGATATAAAAGTGTGATAAAAAGATAAAATTAAATCGATGATGTACATTAATATAATATAAATTATAGTATTATAAATTTCATTTTGTCCACGTGCAGTTTCTTTATCAAACTATCTCTCATTTACTTGTCACGACGATTAAAATTTCACTAGAGACAAATACAAGGAAAATATGTATTATTTTAAAATTAAAAAAATACATTTCTCTTTGTTTTTTCTCCTTTTTCCCTTCTCTAATCTCTTGTTATTCAATCAGTTTCTTATTACGGACATTCGAAGAACTTTCCAACCGCGTGGAATACGACGAGACTCTTGTCATAATCTCCTTCGATCGGAACGAATCCCAGGGACTTCTCGTCCGCGAGCGCCCATGGGAATTGTACCTTTTAGATCGTATTAAATCGATTAGATGGCACGTCGCGCCAATAATCCGTACAAAAATCTTGAGAAAATAGCTTTCAAAATAGATCGCGGTCTCCCCCATTGATCTTTCTCTTATTGGAGAAAATTTTTTTAGAAACACGCAAGTCGTTTTTTGATTGCTCACAGAGACTTACTTCGCACGCGCGCTAGTTCGTCGACAAGGCATCCCCCAATTCCAAGGATGTTCCTGTTAAATAGCGGGAGTGGCGAACCTTTTCCAAAGTGCGAATGCAAGCTCAATTGAATCAATAAACAGTATGGATCACAGCCTTTTAAAATTTTTTACAAAAGATTGTGTCCACGACAGTTTGAAATGCAACAAAACATATCATTATACACTAATTTCCTCATTTTAGGAACCTCTATACTTTTCCAAGTTTTATCACAATTAAAAAAGTGAAATATATAAGTAAAAAAATTTTTTGTAAAAATATAAACTCAAAGTATCGTTCTACATTATAACCTTAAGTTAATTACTCTAATTATACTGAGTAATAATTCAGAGAATAAATCAAGTAATAATTTAGTAATTTATAATTGTGTAAGATATTACAAACTTTCAGGATCACGATTATGGATGCGGTCTTTCCCTGCTTATTAATTCAATTTCCAAAGTGGATACCCATCAATCAGCGGGCCCGAGTGGTAATGAATGTTATTTTCAACATTATCTATGAAAATAAATTTAAATGTCCGCCATCCCCTGATCTTAATGTAATGTTTGATCAACGACTCTATTCACTAACAAGCGCACAATTATCTCAGCGGTATTAAGCTCATGAGGTATGATGTATTTCAAATCGATAGTGTGTGCCTGTATGAATATATCGAAGACCGCAGAAACGAACGTTGTAAACAGGCTCCACCCTAAAATACTTAGCTCTCGTTATACGATGAAATTTATTTAATTATAATATATATATATATATATATATATATATATATATATATATATGTGTATACGTATGTATCTAACAGTTAACTATTCGCAGAACTCGTTATTGTGTACCCTTATGTTGTACATTCACATGTTGCTTCACGATACCATCGATTCCCGAACAATACTGAGGTCGCTGTTTTCTCAAAGAAAATCACGACACATCTAAGATGTTTGCGTCACCTAAAAATCAACAGATAATTTAATCGTGCTGTAGATTATACAATATATCTGGATAGGGATAAGGGCGGTTTAGGCATCACTTGACATCGCTTTAGAGTGTCGAATTCGAGGTATCGATCGTGTCAGTCATTTTTTCATCCCTATGAAATCTTACGGCGTATCCGATTGCCGATCGAATCTCATTTTGTTGCGATTGTCGAAAATTCGCGCATGATGTTTCGACAAATTCGCACAATCCTTCGCTCATTATTTCTTTCCTGAGAAGGAAAAATGCGTGACCGGTAACACTTAAGAGAGTTCGAAACCGGTATTGCTAGTGACGGCATAGCGCAGCTTCTCTCGCAGCGTGCTCTTTTTTTGATAATTCGGCAGCTTAAGCAAGTTGAAACATGTTGATGAAGTGGGCAGTCGGTTCTGCGGATCCTTCTTGCGAATCGTAAAGAAACCCCTGATTACACTGCCTGAATCGTAAAAAAAAAATGTTTAATTAAGTTAAATTTACAAAGAACTTGAAGATCTTTTTAGTTTCTCGATTTTTGTTGCTCGATTTTTGTCTCGATTATAAAAAAATTGGCTCATTTTTTTTTAACTACTTCATAACGATCGTACCAATAGTGTCGCCGGTGTCTTCATCGTCACACACTTCTACGCATCGTATAGAGAAAGGTGGCTCCAGGTGTGCAAAACCCAGCAAAGGTGACTTCGAGCAACTCGTTACAAACTATTATAAACATCATTATTAATATTAAGAAAATTATTAATAAAATATCGATATTAGAGATATTACTAATTCAAGAAAATCATTGCTGAATTGTCGATCAAAGAAACTATTAGTTAATATTATATACCTTTAGGAACAAGCCTCTTTCCTCTTCCGTAAAATCCTTCTCCAAAATGTCCCACAGCCAGCATACCACTCGATGACTATCATGAAACCCGCCGTAGTATTGAGTATGTCTTCGTAAATCTCGCAGGTCTAAAGGTACGTTATCACCCGAAATTAATCTCTGTAACTGCAAAACCATGTTCCATGATTATTTAATCAAACGTATACAAGTATATAAGTAGTATGTATATATATATGTATATATATATATAAAATTATATATATATATATATATATATATATATATATGTATGTATGTATGTATGTATGTATGTATATATAATTATGTTTTATTTAAGCTTTTATTTCATCTTAAATTCTCTTCGGACTATAAAACTATGATTCCAATTCAAAGTCATTGAAATAATTTATTAATTTAACTGTTACATTACATTTAATTATATGTAACTATATTCGATTTATCATATTCAAATTAATAATTATACGCTATTTGATTCTGATATCTCAGTTATAGATTGCACTACAAATAAATGTAAGTGCTCTTGAAATCTCACCTCGGGTGTCGAGAACAACGACAGCCACTCGGGATTAATGATCGAGCGGAATCCCTTAATAAAGGCGGTCGTTTGCTCCTTGATCTGATGATACATTCTATAATGCGCCATGTGATGAATATATTGAATCTTGTTTTGATTGGTCACGGCGGTCGTGCGCCCGCCAGTGATCAGCTCGTGCGTGACCAACTTTCCGAGCACATCCTCGTCGAGAGAGAATGTCAACTCCAACTGACGAATATCGCCTTTGTAGTGCTTCACTAAAGTCAGACTACGGTAGAGATCGCGATCCAGCGAGGCGAGCTCGTCCAGCCAGCTGTACAACGCGCCACCTGTTTGCCCAGAAAATTGTGAAACGAAGAATGACGCGAAAGGCACGTCCACGACGATACCCTGGAAAGAGATCAATCGTTGCGAGAAAATTGATTTTATTTAAGGATGATAAAACTAAATCTTACTCATTTCTTTATTTCGGACTAATTAAGTATTAATATAGTAAAACCATATAAACACTGAAAAATAATATTAATATCATAAATAATGTGAATAATTAAAATAATCATTAAATCATATACTTATAATAATATGAAAGAGATTATTTTAAAAATATTATTTCATAATTTAATCTTTATCTGCAATTTTTAAATTATGTCACATTTACAATTAATTTATTTCATCATGGATAAATCTACCTCGTAAACTGCTTTGCCGAGCATCCGCCCGACAAACTCGAACAGTTGCAAGTGATTGTCCTGCATGAAAGACGTGGGAGATGGGTAGAGCCTGTTTTCGCTGGTAGCTTTGAACAAGTTCAGAGATGGGTCGAATACTCGCTTTATTGTCTCTTCCAAGAACTCCTTGAAAACTCCATCCTGATCAATGCCGGCTTCGGCTAGACCTTGCTCGTTCACGAAACGTACCCTGATTACACCTTTCAATGCCTGTGACGGCAACATGGCCAATTGTCTGTATCCGTCCTCGACTATCCGTGTTCTGTAAAATATAAAAGAATACTTTATATATTGAAGCAAACAATACACTACAAAAAAATCGTGAAATATACCATATTGGAAAAGAAAGATTTTTAAAAAAGTGTCAAATTCTACTAAAGTAAAACAAATTCTTTTAGGACCTACAACAAGAATGATTAAACACAAGTAGAAACATATCAACAGACCTGTGTACGACGATGAGAGTAGTCGGAGGACTGTTACAAGCACTCTCAGTCAAACCCATCACAGCTTTTTCATCGGCTATATGTTTACGAAATAATACAACTCGCTCGGAATGAGGAATGACATGAGGCATTTTTGAAAGTAAAAGCGCTGCGCCACGTCGTCCCTTTTCCAAATCAGCCAAGAAGCCAGATACTCGTACTTCCTATTTTAAAAAATAAAATTGTGAATCACGATATATTCAATATTAAAATAAATGTAATAAATACATATCTTTATTTCAGTTATGTATTAAAAGTTTTGTAATTGGAATCTGAGTTATTCATAAAATACTGAAGATAAATTCACAAGATATACTTAACTTGGCTAACCAGTGACCTTCCGGGCAGAACGTCCTGCGGCAATCACGTCGATAGATTGCCATTAAAAGAATGTAAAGTGAAATAAACAGAGGATTGCTAGATACCGATTTCACATCTGTAATTTAAAAAAACGTACATATATCACATCTTCGTATATCAATCTTTGAATTCTTTCTATTTTTCTCTTGCAATTTTGATTAATTTAACATGACAAAAACTGATTAAATTACCGAATAAATTAGTGAGAACCGCTTTGTACAAGAATTGATTTAAAAAGTACGACATAGTGATGAAGTCCGTGAGCTTGAAGGGATCTTGATGCTCGTACATCTCCATGTCGTCTAAGATGCTGAAATTAAGGAATCATAAGATTAGTATTCATTTAAAATCAATCAAATTTAAATTTAATATGTTTGAAAGAAAATCACATCACTTACGTAACATAGTGCGTCATACAGTCCGCAAACAATATTAACATCTGGAACTCGGGTGCAGTGCACTTAGTATTGGCTGCCAAGAGATCTAGAAACGCTTTCAAACCACAGTGCGGTCCCAGGGTGGTCAGAAACAGCCACATATGATACAGAATTTTGCCTTGATAGCACAATCCTGTTTTTGTATGTACATGTTAGTCGATATATGACTATGAATAATTTATCAGTATCTTGCATAATTATATGCTAATCTATAATATATGTACCTGTCAGTATTTCTATTTTCATCTGCGTAAGGGTGTGCAATGCCGTTTGATACAGAGAACAAATCAGAGCTATCTTGGTAGCCTCTGGACTGCCCAGTTTCCTATAGTTCTTGGTGCTGTTGTTTCTATTAGTGCGAGCCTCGAGAAATGCTCGTCGGAAAATATTGGCGCCCATGGAAGAGGTACTTTGCTGTTCTACCGGAGATGATACCTCTTTCTCAACAAATTCAGTTAGTGGCTGCTCTGAAAAGAAAATAGAAAGTAAACAAGAAGCAAATTGATCTTAATCAGACACTCTTTTGCGAATTATAAGAAGTATCTGAGATAAAATTCATGACTCTCACCGATTAAATGCGTAACAATCCTGCCTGTCCAAAGACATGCGAGCTGCACCTTTACCGAAGGAGTTGCATCCTGCAATGAGGTATCGATTGTCTGTGCAAACCAGCCTAATACTGGATGCCAATGCGTCAAATTACTCCGTTTGGCGACTACGTATTGTTGACATGCTTCCAGCATTCTTGTAACGACAAACTGTAAAGAATCAACGAAATATTATCGATTCACATAATGGAAAGATTATTGTAACAACTTACTGTAAAAGAAGGAAAGCAGAGGTCTCTCAATACTTCCTCCCTTTCAATGTTTGCTAGTTGTATCAAATTAGCGAGCAAACAAAGCGCATAACTGCCCTCCAGCGCGTTAAAGACGATCCTCAAATTTTGTTCAGAATTTAGCAACTCCAAACTTCTCGCAAAGAGGTTATTCGTTATGAACGATGAAATGCACTGTAAATATACATTAGGAACTTCACATAGATTACAGAAGAAATATCATAATGTACATGAAGCTTGTAAATGTTTTCTTTCTTTTCTACCTCTGGTGACAAGACATTCAGGTGATAGACCAGAGCTGGCACGCTAAAGATGTTAATTAGGAACAGGGACACTAGCTTGTCAGACATTTGGGAAGAGATCAATGGTCTCAGTGTCAGAGTAACCGCTGCTGAAAGTGTAACCGGTTTCAGAGCGATTTTCGCTCTACCCAGTCCCTTCATTAGGAGAGTCTGAAATAAAAAAACATGACCCAGAATTAGAGAAAGAATCGGGATCGTTAGAAAGTCTCTTATCTTGTTATCATTACCTGCATAATAGCGTAGAATCCATTGTTAACTAGGTGACCCATTATGTTCGCGCACAGCTGGCTCATACCAGCTTTCAGCTGGTCCATGCCCTTCACCTTTTGAATAGCCCACGTTCCTGGCGATGTAAAACTCACCAGGGTGTGTAGTCGCAGAAGAATAGATTTGTGGTCCGATACCCTCTCCGGCTTCAGGCTGTCCAAGCCAGAGAGGCAGTGGTACAAAACTGTCTTCATTTGCGATATCCATGATATGTAGTGATCCTTGTTGAACGCCACTCCAACGTAAGATATCTTTGGAGACTCAGAATCGAGAGTCAGTACAAGGTATCTGAAAGATTGTCAAGGTTCAACTATGTTTTGGATCTTTCTCAAAGAAAAAATGGAAATATTCAAGCTTTGTGTACTCACCTACACACTCTCTCTATTCTGTCTTGATCCCTTTCTTTCTTATAAATTAACAAAAATCTAGAAATAATTCTATACACCTCCAGAGCGGGTTTCAGTTCTACCAACGCATTGTCAGCGCCAGCATCATCAAGGAAATTGTTATCAAATTCTTCTCTAGAAATAAAAATAGTCTTGTCAGATAACTCAATTTTTTTGCATGGAGCTATGCATTTTATGTCAATCGGCTTTTATGATATAATTCCATTCTTGCAGGAGACAAATTTACTAATTGAAACAGTGGAATAAGGAAAATAAAAATACACTTTACTTATTAATATATTAAATTAAGTAGAAAATGTAAAACTAATATAAAAAATTTCTCTACCATGTGATTCTCTAATATGTGATTCAATTTATCTTCACATTTGCCTGAAGTTCTGTAAATCCGACCGACTATCAACAGTATTTATTTACATCGCAGAGATAACAGCGTAATTTTTACAGAGTTATTCTAAAATATTGATCAAGTGCAATATCGACAACGCAGTGTCTTTTACTCACACATTGAAATATGCATTCTCATATAAACATCAGCTCGCGCATGTTTATTACGAGCCCGCGTACATACGTGCTCGCGGTCAGCTCGCGCGTCTCCGCGCAGAAAAAAATCTCGCGGGCTTTGTCTCGCACTTACAGTATCCGTTTTGTGAACCGGACGCGGGCTAGCCAGGCTCGGACGTGGGCCTGGATCAGGGTGGCCGCGGCCTCTCTGCGCTTCTCGTGCGCCCGATCCTCGCGCGCGGCCTTCTTCTGCTGCAGGAAGCTGCCCTTCGACGACGAGCCCTCCGCGCAGAACATCCTCGAGTCCTCCTCGATCGCCGCACACACCCCCGCAGGCCGCAGGGCCGACCCGAACGCCAACCCTCCGGACGCCTACGCTTCTCCTCCGCCCCCGCCTCCTCCTCGGCGTCGTCGTCGTCGTCGCTCGCTGCTAATCGCGAGGCATCTCCGAGGCATCCTCGTCAGCTGACGGGCATCCACTGATCCCCTCCCCACCACGTATTCACTCCTCGTCCGACTGCGTCGGGACACGCAGAGTCCAAATCGAAACCGCGTCCTCCACGAGGGATTCACTACTTTATCGAGGTTTCGGACGAGACGACGTGCTCTAATATCACCTTTCTTGTTAGAGATATCCTGGTCAGCTGACGGGTATTTACAAATCCCCCACTCCCCCCTTCTCATCCCTAGAAGCGAAAAATCGCTTGACAGTGAGGGACGGAAGGCTCCGGGGTGCCCAAGGCATATCGGAGATTGGACGATGAAGTAATTTTCATTGGAATTTCATCGAATTTTCTCACTTCATAATTTACAAGGGAGATTTCAGAAATCATACTCATATACGATTCGCTCGTGTAAATTTGATGAAACAATTTAAAGAAATGAAAAGCAGTTTCTCATCGATAATTTTAACACTAACAGAATTATGAATTTTTGTTACTTAATATACGAGGAAAAAAATATCACAAAATTAGAAAATTTGTTTTCTGCAAAGTTGATCAAATTTAATGCCGATCGATTCAATCTACTGTTTCGTTTTAAACTTATTGATCTTTTTGTTGGTTAACGTATGAAAGAGCTTGAAGGAACGATAAATCGTGAGCTAGGAATTTTAAGCATTGCTGATCGAATTAATCGGCGATTAAGAATTAATCGAAATTTAGGCGAGGTCGCCCTGAAACGTCGTCAACCTCCTTGTTGGTCTACTGGTCTGCTCTCTTTCGATCGCTCGAGGAGCTCGTGGTCACGTGTCTCTCGCTGCGATAGCTCGCGCGTCGATCTATCGAATTCGCTCATCTGCCGCGCGTCCACGACGTCATCTCTCGAGTGACTCGAGTCTCGCGTGCGCCGACCCTCTCGGTCATTCTGTACCAGAGTGCGCGTTGACTCGCGTGTTGTGTTGTTCCTCCCCTCTCCTTCCCTCCTCAATAGTGGAGTCCCGAATTTCTACGACGTGTTTTCGTTTCGCGATTGTGGGATCAGGGTGGACGTCGAGTGTTCGCGCGAGTGACGTGAAAGGAAGGAAAAGGTATATTAATTCGCCGTTCGTTCCGTTCGTTCGATTCGCGATGATCGGACAACCGCCGTGGTGACCGTGGGAAAACTCGAAAATGTTCCCACGCTGCCGCTACGTTGCGAGTGTGTGTCGCGCGTGCGTGTGAAATTCCACAGGGAGGAAACGGCGGAGAGGGCGGGTAGACGCGCGGGAAGGACGGCGGAGAGAGAGAGAAAGAGAGACAGGATGAGCGCTCAGGGGCAGGAGCACGGACACGCGGTGGTCGTGTGGGAGTGGGAGAATCGTCACGGACGGTGGAGACCTTACAGTCCGGCCGTGTCGCAGCATCTCGAACGGGCCCATTATAAGAAGCTCACACGGGTCTTCCTCAATGACGCGGATCCCACTCTCGACAGGTTCGAACGACACGCATTCGAAATACGATCGCCTGTAGTCCGTCCGCCTTAATTGCACTTGCCACGCGATAAAAAGTGAGGCAGGTGTATGTTTGGGTTTTGCAGAGAAAGAGAAAAAAGAAAGGAGAGAAACCGAGAGCAGATGTACATGAAGAACAACACATAATTTTGACCATTAGCATTGATTGTTTATTAAAAAAATTATTGGTCGTTTATTGACTATTTTTTACTACAAACACTTGTTATCTTAATGCAAAAAGATATAATGAATGTTTATTTTATATATTTTTTACTTTATTTAATATTGCTTTTTATATACATACATATTATCTTTATAGAAATATGTAAGTATTGATGTATATCTTTTGCTCTTATTTTTTTATCAACTTTTATTTATAATAATTTATAATAATTGAAATTATTAGAACTTAATATGAACAAAAAATAAACATTAAATCAGGTGCTTTGTACTTCAGCCTTTAAGTTTGAAAATTGTAATAATAATATACATTGATTTATTTGAAAATTAGGTATTACATCAACTTGAAGACAAAAACACAATGCAGCGACGATGGCGATGAGACGCACAATGTAAGGAGAAAGTTTTATCTGCCAGGTTCGCCGGCTGGCAAAGGTGCCAAGTGGGAATGGGCAGGTGATTCGGATGATTGGCATACTTACGACATGGAAGTGCAATGCCTTATAGAGGAAGCATGGGCAAGAGTAAGCAAATTATTATTACAAGTTAAATACTTTTTGTGCTTGTGTCTGATAATGAAATATTATTTCCCAGGGTGACAAAACCATCGACATTTCAAAGACCTACTTGGGATTTCCCTATATCATCAATTTTTGCAATCTGACGCAAGTGAGATGCTGCACGGGCTACGTGAGGCCGATCAGACGTATACAACAAGCGCCCTATCCGTTGGTTAAAGTTGCACTGGAAGAATTACAAGTCACTTCCGGGAGGAGATCCGCGTCAGTTACGGTCAAGAGTTCCACTGTCAAGGTTGCCCATAAGAAGTCGTCTAACGGAAGTACAAAGAAAAACAATAAGAAAGTGAGCACCGATTTCTTTCATCGTGACATTATCTCTAGCGTCGGTGATCTCTTTATTCGTAAAAATTTTTTTTTTTTTTTTTTTTTTTTTTTCAGAGTAAAAACGGGGAGACGAACGGACCGACGAACATCGCACGCGTCATTCTTAGTAACTTCAACATATTCAGCAGCAAACATGGCATTGAGAACAATCCCGCGGCAACCAATGTGGAGTCCGGTCAGAAGAGGAAGACTTGGGACACGGTGCTCGATGTCGATTCCAGCAGTACTAAGAGCGGTCGCAGGCCAAGCGTGGACACTGTGTCCACGTATTTGAGTCACGAGAATCCAGTAGATTTATTGGACAGTAGCATGGGAAGCGACGACGCGGGATTCAAAGATTCCATTCTTGGTACGCGCTTACAAAAATACATTTAGTGAGCATTAGTCAATGAACAAATAAATTCAACATAATTACATTTTAAATATTATTACAAATAAAAAATATTTTAATCAAATCTCTTTGATTTTACTTAAATAAAAAATTAAGTCTAAAAATATCAAATAGTTTTCATTCATTATTTTAAAGTCTCATTATTTTAATAGTTGCTTTTTTTGAACAGTCATGTATTGGTGATTGTACAGCGACTGGTGCAGTGGTCCTACTCATTTTAGCTACTCAATCGTCTATAAATTATATATTTTTCAAATATAATAAAATAACTTATTTATTTATAAATCTAAATTTGAGCTATTTTCATATTTGCACGCGTTGATATATTTTAATTTCAAGATTTTTTGAATGCCAAAGTGTTGAACGTTCGCAGAATGATTAATATAATTAGATAATGTTAATTAATCTCGTAGGAATGGACGCCACGTCCGACGTGATATCCCAATATGTGAAGGTGGTGGAGAGCGACGGCTCCGATTCGTGTCCAGTATGCTTGGGTGCTCCTGAACCATTGACGGTTGAACTAACGCGTTGCAGGCACAGACTGCACTTGGCATGCTTGAATGCAATGCTCAGCTGCCAGCAGCCGCCGATGTACATACAGTGCCCAGTTTGTCGTATGATCTACGGCGAGAAGAGGGGCAATCAACCGCCGGGCATGATGAACTGGACGCGGATACCGCGGTCATTACCGGGCTTCCCGAACACCAATACCATACAAATCACTTATGAGTAAATATTTGAAAGAGAAAAACTTGCACTTATCACGAAAATTTAAATAAATCAGAAAGACTATAAAATTTTTTTACGTTTTTTAATTGTAATTTCTATAGGTTTCTAATTATAAGTTTTTTAAGTTTTCCTATATAAATTTTACTATTTCTAAAAAAAAGTTTACATATAAACAGTTTTTTGAAATAATTTTATTTGGAAAGAATTTTCACATTTAGAGTAAACTAATTTAATTTTAAATAAATCTAATAGTTTGAAATTAATTGAATAATAAGTTGAAAAATATAAATTTATCAGCAGGAAATAATTGAAAATCGGTATTGATTTTAATTTTATTTTTTTCAGCATTCCATCCGGAATTCAGGGTAACGAACATCCGAATCCAGGTCAGGCGTTTTACGCTGTAGGCTTCCCCCGGGTGTGCTACCTGCCGGACAACAATCTCGGTCGCCGTGTATTGAGATTACTGCAGATTGCGTTCGAGCGTAGGCTGATCTTCACGATTGGTCGGTCGGTCACCACCGGTCGCGAGGATGTCGTCACGTGGAACGAGATTCACCACAAGACCGAGCTCGGACCGTCTGCGTCCGGCCACGGTTATCCCGACCATAGTTACCTCGAAAGAACACTCGCGGAACTGGCGGCGCAAGGTGTGACTGATGGACAATCGTCGCCGATATATCAACAATTGCATTAATTGCACTAACATACAAATAAAGTGCTCATTTGCAAAAATGAGTTAATCCAATATAATTTTGAGAGAAAAGAGCCTTAGCTGCTTTTGAAATATTTGTAAAGGGCTAGGTATCTTTTTCGTCATCGAGCGCAATAATTACAATGAAAACAAAGCGCGTAAACTGTAATGTAAATAAAATGTTAAATATTATTTGTTATGTATTGATACTTTTAACTTTATATTTGCAATCTTTATATCCTAAGATTTTTATAAAATTTTAAAAAGAGATATTTCAGATTTTTCTTTAAAAAATTAAAAATCTGTTTTAATTATAATTTTATATGTACATATATGCCGTCTTAGATACACATACGTTATATAATAAAGTTGTACAACAGTCTATAAAAAATACATATGTTTAATTGCATTAGTGTATTGGTATTATTTGTATTAGTATTATTTTGTGTGTTTAAATCTATTTTATTTATAAAAGTATGTTTATATCACGCAGATTTTGTTCAGTGGTTCTTTATTCCAAAAATATTCGATGTTTAAACCTATCTGGAAATTAGAACTTTCGAGATATGATTCATTAAACATATACAGGATGAACAAAAAGTATGGAAATCCTAAAAAAATCTCAAAAAATATAAGTTTTACAAGTGTTCCAGATAAAAGTTGTAAGATATAAAATGGTCTGTTGATGATACCAATTTGATCTGGGGGGATATTGCCAAGATCAGGTCAAGATCAAATGAATTTTTTAAAATGGAATACCTCATTTTTTATTCCAAAATCTAATAGCTGATGTAAAGAGCTTTTCAAAACACTATAACAAAGTTTATTTTTAAAAAATACTTTTCGAATTATGAGGCTTGAAAGTTAGTACCGCCGACGCTGAAGAAATTTAAGACTATATTCTTATAAATTTGATTAGGTATTGCTCTGTTATTCATTGATGCAAATCATCAAGATTTTAAGAGCATACAGTAGAATCAAATGGAATCGTCGGCGGTACTAACATTCAAGTCTCGTAATTTGGGAAGTATTAGAGGCAAATCAACTTTATGTAGTATTTTGAAAAACTCTTGACAGCTATTAGATTCTGGAATTTAAAGTAAGGTGTTCTATTAAGAAAAATAATCCATTTAATCTAGAACTGATCTTGGCGACATTCCCTAAGGTCAAATTGATATTATCAGTAAATAAACCATTTTATTGTAAATCTTATATTTTCGAGATTTTTCAGGATTGCCATACTTTTTTTTTACCCTGTATTACAATTGCATATAAACATTTTATCACAATTTTAGACCGATGGAGATATAACGAGTATTAATATAAACAACAAGAAAGGTTTGCTTAATAAAACTGAGTCTTTTATAATATAAAATGTAATTTTTTTAAATGTAATTATGTTCAATATACAGGGTGTCCCATAACATTGTATGAAGCTTGTCACCATGAGGTAGAAGGGATCGAGATAAACCAAAAAGTTTTATATCATTTTGCGATAATTTTTGAGTTATAAAATATTAAAGTCAAACCGAGAGTATACCGAAATTCAAGAGTAACCACTTTTGAATTTCGGTATACAACTCGGTGGAAGTTCGTTGAATTCCTTGAAGTCCGACAAAGTCCGGTATAATTTGATGAACTTCTTGTATTATACCATGAAATTTTGGTTTTTTTTAGAGGGATCTCTTAGCAATTATAATGAATTTTTTAAAAAACAATTTGTTACTTTTGAAAGACCGTAAACATGAATAAAGGTAATATATCCGATAAAAAATAGAACACAGAACAATTTTTTATTTTCAGAAAAAAAATTTTTTTTTTACTTTTAAGGCTCCTGAGTACTCGCCGCGGCCATATTGAAGTCGTGACGTCAGAAGCGAGAAATTGCGTGAAATGACACGTAATTTTGTCCGACATGCCATTTGTAAATAAAGCCAATTTGGATAAACAAACTAAGCAGATGACTTTAAAACACTTCTAAATATCGGTCACGACTATCCTTTTTCTGCCTAACAATCAGTAAATAGTTGTAAAAAGCATGCAAAGTGAAGCAATTGAAACAGGAAAACACATGGGCACATAATTTTGTCCGACGTGCCATTTCTAAATAATGCCAATTTGGATAAAACAGACTAATCAGATGGCTTTAAAACACTTCTAAATATCGGTCACGACTATCCTTTTTTCGCCTAGCAGTCAGTAAATAGTCGTAAAAAGCACGTAAAGTGACGTCTATTCAGACAGGAAAACACACGGATAGCTATTAAAAGGAGTGAAAAATGTACTTTTATGTATAAAATTCAAAGAAACTTTACTCGCGGTCCATTTTTACGAATTTGGTAAATACGAGACAAGTCATGTTTTTACAATGAAACACATAATAACAAAATGACATGCACGATAACATTTCATCGTCAATCTGTCACGTTTCACGTGTATTAGTTCTAATTTTGTCCGCGACGAAATGTCGCTACCGTCAACGCGGAGTTCTCGGCTGAGGAGTCAGGAGCCTTAAGGCATTTTTTAATCTACAAGTTCTAGTAATCTATAAGTTATCACTCAAAGTTTTTAAATATTTTTCAAACTTTTTTCACCAAATTAAAGATTATTTTGCAAAACTAGAAGGCCTATGTCAATCACAGCGGTTCTTGGTGTCAAATAATAATTTTTAATTTTTACAATTTTCAATTCAAGCTGCACGCCGCATATTCAGATTTGAAACACTGTCATGAAGCCGGAATAGTAATATTAATGCTTTAAGGAGCATATATAAGTAACGAATAACTAATGACGTAATTAATTAGATAATTTTCTTTAAAGTAATAAAAATTATATTGAAATAAAAGATCGAACGGCCGTGGTATTAAAAATTATTGTAAATTGCCGTTCAAATTTAATTGATTGTCTATACTTTTCTCTCTTTCTGATTAATAAAAGATAATAATTTATATGGATTGCATGATGATTACATGTACCGGGTTGCTCATGCGCCACACACGTAAAACTGAGATAAATCCTCTAAAATAAAATCATTAATATCAAATACATTAAACATTGAACTAGATTTCCCGCGACTCGCGTCGCCCATGATCACCTGCGGCGCAGTGCGGAATTCAAAAGCCCAGGCACGGCATAAACTTATTGCGCCGAATTTTCCGCGAATTCATCTCTCGGTGCTCCTTGTCGATAATTAAAAATTATATAAGAAGTTCTCGAAATCGGAGTTCTCAGAGTCAAATGGGACTTGTTGGCCGGTATGCATACTGAAAAGGCGACTATTACCGGTCAAGTTTACATCGCGTTACGGATGGGCTACGTAACATATTCTACATATCTTAAATCTTTATAATGAACGCATATTCAAATTAAAATCGTCTAAATTAATTAACCCAGCCGGATGCCCATGTTTCCTTCATTTCCTTCTCGCTTCTTATATGAGAGTACAACAGCTTAATCTTTGATGGTTGCTCAATCTTTCGGAACTATGTGTTAATTAGCAAGGCGTACTATACCGAGCGACTTCCTCGACATTGTCGAAATAGCTCGCTGGTGGACGCCTGCTCCAGATACCGCAGCATGTAGTGTGTACGACGACTTTTTGGCCACCTTTCCGCCTGATAATTAACTGTTGAAGGCCTTATCCCTTTAGATTTCTCAGGGATGACTCACAAAAAAAAATTTTATTCATTTAATCTCCTTAATCTCCTGCGCAAATCGCCTTCAACGACAGATGCGTTTTACTTGTAATGCGACCCGGGCACGCCAAGTTTTTACCTCTGTAAAGCTAGCACCCCTATTATTAAAAAAACAGAAATATGGTCCAATTAATTACTCATTTATTGCTAATTTATTGCCCTAGTCCCGAGTTTATTGCTCTTACCTATTCGCTGGAAATTAAAATCAAAAGTGGGAATGCTGATTTAACATTACGCTAGCATCTCCACTCCGAAAACAGAATATACGGTATCGTAAACAAAAATTCAAGTACATTAAAATTTTTTACTAATTAATTGCTCTAAAATACTGCAAAGAGATATTAAAAATATTGATTGGTAACGGATTCAATTATATAACAATTTTATTATCTCACCTAATTATCTAATTTCTTCAAGAATGAATCTGTTTTACATGTTATATTTCAGTGCTCGCAACGATCTGCACATTTCGAGTCGATTCCTGAAGTGACGCCCACTGCTTTTCCCGGGGAAAAAAATAGAAATTATCTAAATCGAGGCGCGAAGACGCTTCTCAGTCGAGTCGCTGAGCTAAAGGCATAAGACATAAACTTATGTAAGCAATATGTCTCATTTAATGTGCTCGTCGTTACCGATAATAGTAAGATATAGAGAATTGGGTATGAGCACCTGCTTCACGAAGGGTGGCATACATTGTGAGAAACACAATAGAGTGCAATTGGCGAGGAAAACCTATTGCAGAAATCACGTAGACGGATTCCTTGCGGAGGGAGACGATAAAAACAGAATTCACGTAAGCATCAACTTATGCTACACGGGTATGGGTAACACGGAATACTTAAATGTAGAGGATAGAGAGGACACCCCCACATGGCCCAGATATACCTTAGGATTTTCCGACAATTACAATTTTTCGGAGGATGAAGAGGAGCTAAATGTAAGCACTATACATTTTTATACATTTTTTATTGTAAATTTACCAGTGGTGCTTTCTAAAATAATCTAAAATATTAACATTCTACTCTCTTGTTTATAGAATTTAAGCGACGACTATCGAGGTTTTGCAGAAGATTTCCATAAAAGGAGGCACAGACGATGTAATACAGAATATAACAACTACAACTGGGATAGAACGGATATGGAGGACCAATGGAATCTCAGGATACTCTTCAGAGAGGAACCATACGAAGAAGAGGAAGAGGAAAACTGGAATTAAGCAATTATTATAAAATAATACCTATAATAAATATTTTTAGCGTTCGAACAAAAGATAATACATCTTACGTTGACAATTGGCTCGTCAACTTCTATTTTTCGAAAACAAATAGCCTCTACGTAGTTCTCGAGCGGAGCTCGACTCCAAGCCCGTCGGTTATCATCCCCTCTTTTATGGGAAGATTTGTGAACGATGAGACATTTTTGTCGCTACCGATTTAGAATCTGCTGAAATATCATTCGAGCGAGACGTATTCGAAATCGAGAGTTAATTGCGAGGCTCAACGGTAGCGACTAATACTGTACGGATTCATTCAAGTGAGCCTCAACGGAGTTCGTGCAGCAAGTGCAAGCCGAGTGCAAAAGTTAAAAACATTACTTAAAAGAAAGAAGATTAGAAAATTCTTACATTTCACATCATTTGCAAAAGAAAGACTCATAAACAGTCATCAAAGACTCTAAAAAATCAAAAACTTTCCACCAAATACTTATCATCAAAACAATAAAAATTACCAAATATAAATACATTTATTAAAGATTTTCCAAACATTTCAAATTATCAAAGATATATTAAAAGATTCTTATTTAATAAAAAGAAAATGTAGAATGATTCAACAGGGTAGGATTAGTTTAATATTAAGTTACTATTTTTCATTTAATTAAGTTTGGGCACTTGTCAAATCTGATTAATTATTTCCTTTTCAAGTATTAGTTTGGCTGTGCTTATTTTAATATCTCAATCACGTAATAGCTTTTTACATAGTCTAGTCAAAAAGTACAAAATTATATCTTGATGATTTGATGTAGAAAACATTTTAGAAACATTTTTAATTTGAAACTATGCCTTTAACAAGTATTAAAAAATAAATTTAATTTAAATTTTGTTTAGTATTTACAAATTTCATTTCTATTGCATAACAGATTTGAATGAATATAGTGGGATTATAGTAACTTTGTGGTTGCAGATACGATTTAAATTTGCATAAATGCGTAAGAATTATACGTAAGAATTAAAATTAATCTCATTATTCGGCATATTAAGTCAACATAAGCAACAATGTAAAATTAAGAGTATTTCTTTTAATTTATTGCACAAATTACTTGATATAAATCAGTTAGTACAAATCAATTTAACTATTGGCTTTTAGTGTACAAAGCAATCGTTACTTGTAGTCATGAGTCTAAAATCATCAATTAAACCGAAAATTAAGCCAAAAATATATAAAGCTAAAATTGTAATAGAAAAGTCAAATCTAATCTTAATGAAGAATACATTTATTATCAACGTAACAAGAAATATATTCCATACCATTTGCTTGTGACTCATAAAAGATAGAATATAAGAAATGTAAGAAATATTTTTCGAAAGATAAATAGTATTTTAAAAAGAAATTGTATGTGTGACTCATATGTCATTGATTAGATATTTTTGGCTAATATATATAATATTATTTACAAGTGCGCAATATTTATAATTAAGCAAATCGTCACATCCCGTTTTTTTACTGTTAATACAACTTTACTTTATCACTGCATGCAGAATTTATTATCAAGTATTTGTTTATTTTATAATAAACAAGGTTTAAAGACTCAATAAATCTTGACATTATCCACTTTCAAAGGTTTTTTTTTCCAACTACTCCACGTATAATCTAATAATGAATTTTCTACTAAATAGATTTCATTCAAGAGTAATAAGTTTATGATGGTATCAATCACATGCGTTTATTAATGTAGCAGAAATCTCGCTACCTTATATTATTGGCGCTCCTCTTACCCTTTTTTTATATTGCGTACTGGAAAATATTTAATTACTGCGGCTAAAAATAGACGAACTTGTCAAACGATTAAATTAAATTTATTAATATTAAATTTCTTTTATAAATCTTAGTTTTACATAACATTTAAAAAAACATACAGGGTGATTATTAATGAATGTCCCCACTTTTTACCATAGAAGCACGCATTTGTAATTTCTAATATAATAATATGTTAGAAAAACGTATCCGTCGATAAATCATGCTCTTATGGTAAAAAGTGGGAACATTCATTAATAATCATCCTGTATATGAGAAACTTGTTAAGAAATACTAAAATTTTATTATGTCTTTTGAGAAGAAAAATGCAATCATAATGGCGAATAAAATAACTTCATGGAATAATACTTTTTTATTTACCTACGTACATTGGAAATGTGACTTTTTAAATAAGATAAAAAAATTATATGATTATATTATTCTAAATTATATTTTTAAAAAATTAATTTTATATTTCGATCAATTATATTTATAATTTCAGACAAAAATGATTTTTTTTCCTTCTTATTCCCTGAAATCCCTATGCCAGATCCAAAGTTAACTATCAAGTAAATTATAAAGTCGGAATTTGGTCGAAATTATATTCTCTTTTTCTCGCGTACTAAGGAAGACACGCGGCGGAAGTTAAATTCCCGTTAACTCTTCCATACTCGCGTTTATTTGTGCATCGTGTGTTAGATGGCGCGTCCTTTCGGTGTCGATTAAAATGGCCGAAAATTGATTTTTTGCCGTGTCTCCCGATCCGCAATTCTTCCTATTTCTCGCTCGCGAGGACAGGTGTTTTGCCGACGACAAGGTGGGCGAGGTTGCAACCGGCGATATTCGACAAATGTTCAATCGGGTGATCGCACCGAATGCCTGATAGCTCGTCGCGATCTCGTTCGAATTTAGACGTTCTTCCGCACTCCGAATCTCGCTCGATGCTCACTTTGTTTCTTCGCGAATTTTCCAAGCGCCTAAATGAGTACCCGGGGCCAGTACAGCTGCGTTTTGTGCGAGATGAAGTTGAACTCCAAGGAGGCGTTGAAGGAGCACTTTAGGTACGCTCGTCACCAAGTCATAACCTAGTCGTGATCGAGTCGGTATTCATGCAGTTTACGATCGGTCGAAGTCAATTAATCGTGACTCCGCGACGTTATCATCGTGGATACGATAAGGCGACTCGAACCGTTTAAAAACTTCTAAACATTAGACGCACGCACTCTAAGGCACGGACAAAAACACTCAGGCGCGCATCGATATAAAAAAATGTTATGAATGTTTACAAAATAAAAACTAGTGATATCTTCATAGACGGAGATTAATAAGAGATAAGATAAGAATAAATAAGATATACGAAAACGTGGCTTAAATTGAAATCAATTTTGTTATAATTAAATTATTGTTTTACTGTTCTTCATTTGTTGCAGAAACAAATTTACACTTTTCGGTTCTGTATACCATTTATTTCTGATTTTATTAGCCCTTTGTTATTTTGAACTATTTTTTAAATACACAAATATATCGAATAAATATTACAAATTTATTGTTTATTATTCATATTTTACATAACTTCCAGAAAACATGCAAATAAAAAGATAGACATGCGTGGACGACCAGTGAATTATATAAAAACTCCAAACACTCAGTGCGACATATGTAATCAGTCGTTTGATACAGTACGGCAAACGATAAGACACAGATTTAAGGTGCACTCCAATTCATCAACCAAATTTCATTGTTCATATTGTGGAATGCAGTTTCCTTTAAAGGTAATAATGCCCTACTTTCTTTTTCTTCCAATAGCGTTACAGCAATCAAATAAAATCAGATGCTTCTGATCAGTGGAATTTGAACCTGAATCTTTGGCGCAGAGAGCAGATGCATGACTCTCTGGATCACGATCATTACAATAATGCTATACAGTATCTTTTTATCTTCTGTTCTCAAAATAACATCTCAAAAAAATGTTTTAGAATCATAGGGATAATCATGAAATGTCACACGACGCTACCGAAAGCGAGAATAAGGATCGACATAGAAAATGTGAGGAGTGCAACTTGATATTTTACAATGAGAAAGCACTAGATTACCATTGTCGTTCTATTCATAAGAGGTAGTGGCTTGTTAATTCACCTTTAATAGTGTATATTTGTGGAATTAATATTTGATATCTTGTATTTT